>NW_024582126.1:0-90783 GCF_018492685.1 Alosa sapidissima | reverse complement strand
AAGACAGATTTTTGAAAAATTTCAAGATCTGTCAATTATTGTCCAAATTATTTTTATTTCACATCTAGACATGTGAAATGTATGAACTATGGCAAAAAAGTGAAAAAAAAATTGGTTTCATTTTTTCGTACTTTTCAGATTTTCTTAGTTTTCATTTAAGGTCCGTGGTCAGGAAAAAAGACAGATTTTTGAAAAATTTCAAAATCTGTCAATTATTGTCCAAATTATTTTTATTTCACATCTAGACATGTGAAATGTATGAACTATGGCAAAAAAAGTGAAAAAAAAATTGGTCTGATTTTTTCGTACTTTTCAGATTTTTTTAATTTCCGCAGTCAGGATGAAAGAAAGTTTTTTTTTTACAAATTTCAAAATCTGTCAATTATTGTCCAAATTATTTTTATTTCACATCTAGACATGTGAAATGTATGAACTATGGCAAAAAAGTGAAAAAAAAATTGGTTTGATTTTTTCGTACTTTTCAGATTTTCTTAGTTTTCATTTAAGGTCCTTGGTCAGGAAAAAAGACAGATTTTTGAAAAATTTCAAAATCTGTCAATTATTGTCCAAATTATTTTTATTTCACATCTAGACATGTGAAATGTATGAACTATGGCAAAAAAGTGAAAAAAAAATTGGTTTGATTTTTTCGTACTTTTCAGATTTTCTTAGTTTTCATTTAAGGTCCGTGGTCAGGAAAAAAGACAGATTTTTGAAAAATTTCAAGATCTGTCAATTATTGTCCAAATTATTTTTATTTCACATCTAGACATGTGAAATGTATGAATTATGGCAAAAAAGTGAAAAAAAAATTGGTTTGATTTTTTCGTACTTTTCAGATTTTCTTAGTTTTCATTTAAGGTCCGTGGTCAGGAAAAAAGACAGATTTTTGAAAAATTTCAAAATCTGTCAATTTTTGTCAAAATTATTTTTATTTCACATCTAGACATGTGAAATGTATGAACTATGGCAAAAAAGTGAAAAAAAAATTGGTTTGATTTTTTCGTACTTTTCAGATTTTCTGAGTTTTCAGTTAAGGTCCGTGGTCAGGAAAAAAGACAGATTTTTGAAAAATTTCAAAAATCACAAAAAATTTGCAAAATTCACTTTTGCAAAAAAGTGAAAAAAAAATTGGTTTGATTTTTTCGTACTTTTCAGATTTTCTTAGTTTTCATTTAAGGTCCGTGGTCAGGAAAAAAGACAGATTTTTTAAAAATTTCAAGATCTGTCAATTATTGTCCAAATTATTTTTATTTCACATCTAGACATGTGAAATGTATGAACTATGGCAAAAAAGTGAAAAAAAAATTGGTTTGATTTTTTCGTACTTTTCAGATTTTCTTAGTTTTCATTTAAGGTCCGTGGTCAGGAAAAAAGACAGATTTTTGAAAAATTTCAAAATCTGTCAATTATTGTCCAAATTATTTTTATTTCACATCTAGACATGTGAAATGTATGAACTATGGCAAAAAAAGTGAAAAAAAAATTGGTCTGATTTTTTTCGTACTTTTCAGATTTTTTTAATTTCCGCAGTCAGGATGAAAGAAAGTTTTTTTTTTACAAATTTCAAAATCTGTCAATTATTGTCCAAATTATTTTTATTTCACATCTAGACATGTGAAATGTATGAACTATGGCAAAAAAGTGAAAAAAAAATTGGTTTGATTTTTTCGTACTTTTCAGATTTTCTTAGTTTTCATTTAAGGTCCGTGGTCAGGAAAAAAGACAGATTTTTGAAAAATTTCAAAATCTGTCAATTATTGTCCAAATTATTTTTATTTCACATCTAGACATGTGAAATGTATGAACTATGGCAAAAAAAGTGAAAAAAAAATTGGTCTGATTTTTTCGTACTTTTCAGATTTTTTTAATTTCCGCAGTCAGGATGAAAGAAAGTTTTTTTTTTACAAATTTCAAAATCTGTCAATTATTGTCCAAATTATTTTTATTTCACATCTAGACATGTGAAATGTATGAACTATGGCAAAAAAGTGAAAAAAAAATTGGTTTGATTTTTTCGTACTTTTCAGATTTTCTTAGTTTTCATTTAAGGTCCTTGGTCAGGAAAAAAGACAGATTTTTGAAAAATTTCAAAATCTGTCAATTATTGTCCAAATTATTTTTATTTCACATCTAGACATGTGAAATGTATGAACTATGGCAAAAAAGTGAAAAAAAAATTGGTTTGATTTTTTCGTACTTTTCAGATTTTCTTAGTTTTCATTTAAGGTCCGTGGTCAGGAAAAAAGACAGATTTTTGAAAAATTTCAAAATCTGTCAATTATTGTCCAAATTATTTTTATTTCACATCTAGACATGTGAAATGTATGAACTATGGCAAAAAAAGTGAAAAAAAAATTGGTCTGATTTTTTCGTACTTTTCAGATTTTTTTAATTTCCGCAGTCAGGATGAAAGAAAGTTTTTTTTTTACAAATTTCAAAATCTGTCAATTATTGTCCAAATTATTTTTATTTCACATCTAGACATGTGAAATGTATGAACTATGGCAAAAAAGTGAAAAAAAAATTGGTTTGATTTTTTCGTACTTTTCAGATTTTCTTAGTTTTCATTTAAGGTCCTTGGTCAGGAAAAAAGACAGATTTTTGAAAAATTTCAAAATCTGTCAATTATTGTCCAAATTATTTTTATTTCACATCTAGACATGTGAAATGTATGAACTATGGCAAAAAAGTGAAAAAAAAATTGGTTTGATTTTTTCGTACTTTTCAGATTTTCTTAGTTTTCATTTAAGGTCCGTGGTCAGGAAAAAAGACAGATTTTTGAAAAATTTCAAAATCTGTCAATTATTGTCCAAATTATTTTTATTTCACATCTAGACATGTGAAATGTATGAACTATGGCAAAAAAAGTGAAAAAAAAATTGGTCTGATTTTTTCGTACTTTTCAGATTTTTTTAATTTCCGCAGTCAGGATGAAAGAAAGTTTTTTTTTTACAAATTTCAAAATCTGTCAATTATTGTCCAAATTATTTTTATTTCACATCTAGACATGTGAAATGTATGAACTATGGCAAAAAAGTGAAAAAAAAATTGGTTTGATTTTTTCGTACTTTTCAGATTTTCTTAGTTTTCATTTAAGGTCCTTGGTCAGGAAAAAAGACAGATTTTTGAAAAATTTCAAAATCTGTCAATTATTGTCCAAATTATTTTTATTTCACATCTAGACATGTGAAATGTATGAACTATGGCAAAAAAGTGAAAAAAAAATTGGTTTGATTTTTTCGTACTTTTCAGATTTTCTTAGTTTTCATTTAAGGTCCGTGGTCAGGAAAAAAGACAGATTTTTGAAAAATTTCAAAATCTGTCAATTATTGTCCAAATTATTTTTATTTCACATCTAGACATGTGAAATGTATGAACTATGGCAAAAAAGTGAAAAAAAAATTGGTTTGATTTTTTCGTACTTTTCAGATTTTCTTAGTTTTCATTTAAGGTCCGTGGTCAGGAAAAAAGACAGATTTTTGAAAAATTTCAAAATCTGTCAATTATTGTCCAAATTATTTTTATTTCACATCTAGACATGTGAAATGTATGAACTATGGCAAAAAAAGTGAAAAAAAAATTGGTCTGATTTTTTCGTACTTTTCAGATTTTTTTAATTTTCGTGGTCATGATGAGAGAAAGTTTTTTTTTTACAAATTTCAAAATCTGTAAATTATTGTCCAAATTATTTTTATTTCACAACTAGACATGTGAAATGTATGAACTATGGCAAAAAATTTGAAAAAAAATTGGTTTGATTTTTTCGTACTTTTCAGATTTTCTTAGTTTTCATTTAAGGTCCGTGGTCAGGAAAAAAGACAGATTTTTGAAAAATTTCAAAATCTGTCAATTATTGTCCAAATTATTTTTATTTCACATCTAGACATGTGAAATGTATGAACTATGGCAAAAAAGTGAAAAAAAAATTGGTTTGATTTTTTCGTACTTTTCAGATTTTCTTAGTTTTCATTTAAGGTCCTTGGTCAGGAAAAAAGACAGATTTTTGAAAAATTTCAAAATCTGTCAATTATTGTCCAAATTATTTTTATTTCACATCTAGACATGTGAAATGTATGAACTATGGCAAAAAAGTGAAAAAAAAATTGGTTTGATTTTATCGTACTTTTCAGATTTTCTTAGTTTTCATTTAAGGTCCGTGGTCAGGAAAAAAGACAGATTTTTGAAAAATTTCAAAATCTGTCAATTATTGTCCAAATTATTTTTATTTCACATCTAGACATGTGAAATGTATGAACTATGGCAAAAAAAGTGAAAAAAAAATTGGTCTGATTTTTTCGTACTTTTCAGATTTTTTTAATTTCCGCAGTCAGGATGAAAGAAAGTTTTTTTTTTACAAATTTCAAAATCTGTCAATTATTGTCCAAATTATTTTTATTTCACATCTAGACATGTGAAATGTATGAACTATGGCAAAAAAGTGAAAAAAAAATTGGTTTGATTTTTTCGTACTTTTCAGATTTTCTTAGTTTTCATTTAAGGTCCTTGGTCAGGAAAAAAGACAGATTTTTGAAAAATTTCAAAATCTGTCAATTATTGTCCAAATTATTTTTATTTCACATCTAGACATGTGAAATGTATGAACTATGGCAAAAAAGTGAAAAAAAAATTGGTTTGATTTTTTCGTACTTTTCAGATTTTCTTAGTTTTCATTTAAGGTCCGTGGTCAGGAAAAAAGACAGATTTTTGAAAAATTTCAAAATCTGTCAATTATTGTCCAAATTATTTTTATTTCACATCTAGACATGTGAAATGTATGAACTATGGCAAAAAAAGTGAAAAAAAAATTGGTCTGATTTTTTCGTACTTTTCAGATTTTTTTAATTTTCGTGGTCAGGATGAGAGAAAGTTTTTTTTTTACAAATTTCAAAATCTGTAAATTATTGTCCAAATTATTTTTATTTCACATCTAGACATGTGAAATGTATGAACTATGGCAAAAAATTTGAAAAAAAATTGGTTTGATTTTTTCGTACTTTTCAGATTTTCTTAGTTTTCATTTAAGGTCCGTGGTCAGGAAAAAAGACAGATTTTTGAAAAATTTCAAGATCTGTCAATTATTGTCCAAATTATTTTTATTTCACATCTAGACATGTGAAATGTATGAACTATGGCAAAAAAGTGAAAAAAAAATTGGTTTCATTTTTTCGTACTTTTCAGATTTTCTTAGTTTTCATTTAAGGTCCGTGGTCAGGAAAAAAGACAGATTTTTGAAAAATTTCAAAATCTGTCAATTATTGTCAAAATTATTTTTATTTCACATCTAGACATGTGAAATGTATGAACTATGGCAAAAAAAGTGAAAAAAAAATTGGTCTGATTTTTTCGTACTTTTCAGATTTTTTTAATTTCCGCAGTCAGGATGAAAGAAAGTTTTTTTTTTACAAATTTCAAAATCTGTCAATTATTGTCCAAATTATTTTTATTTCACATCTAGACATGTGAAATGTATGAACTATGGCAAAAAAGTGAAAAAAAAATTGGTTTGATTTTTTCGTACTTTTCAGATTTTCTTAGTTTTCATTTAAGGTCCGTGGTCAGGAAAAAAGACAGATTTTTGAAAAATTTCAAAATCTGTCAATTATTGTCAAAATTATTTTTATTTCACATCTAGACATGTGAAATGTATGAACTATGGCAAAAAAAGTGAAAAAAAAATTGGTCTGATTTTTTCGTACTTTTCAGATTTTTTTAATTTTCGTGGTCATGATGAGAGAAAGTTTTTTTTTTACAAATTTCAAAATCTGTAAATTATTGTCCAAATTATTTTTATTTCACAACTAGACATGTGAAATGTATGAACTATGGCAAAAAATTTGAAAAAAAATTGGTTTGATTTTTTCGTACTTTTCAGATTTTCTTAGTTTTCATTTAAGGTCCGTGGTCAGGAAAAAAGACAGATTTTTGAAAAATTTCAAAATCTGTCAATTATTGTCCAAATTATTTTTATTTCACATCTAGACATGTGAAATGTATGAACTATGGCAAAAAAGTGAAAAAAAAATTGGTTTGATTTTTTCGTACTTTTCAGATTTTCTTAGTTTTCATTTAAGGTCCTTGGTCAGGAAAAAAGACAGATTTTTGAAAAATTTCAAAATCTGTCAATTATTGTCCAAATTATTTTTATTTCACATCTAGACATGTGAAATGTATGAACTATGGCAAAAAAAGTGAAAAAAAAATTGGTCTGATTTTTTCGTACTTTTCAGATTTTTTTAATTTCCGCAGTCAGGATGAAAGAAAGTTTTTTTTTTACAAATTTCAAAATCTGTCAATTATTGTCCAAATTATTTTTATTTCACATCTAGACATGTGAAATGTATGAACTATGGCAAAAAAGTGAAAAAAAAATTGGTTTGATTTTTTCGTACTTTTCAGATTTTCTTAGTTTTCATTTAAGGTCCTTGGTCAGGAAAAAAGACAGATTTTTGAAAAAATTCAAAATCTGTCAATTATTGTCCAAATTATTTTTATTTCACATCTAGACATGTGAAATGTATGAACTATGGCAAAAAAGTGAAAAAAAAATTGGTTTGATTTTTTCGTACTTTTCAGATTTTCTTAGTTTTCATTTAAGGTCCGTGGTCAGGAAAAAAGACAGATTTTTGAAAAATTTCAAAATCTGTCAATTATTGTCCAAATTATTTTTATTTCACATCTAGACATGTGAAATGTATGAACTATGGCAAAAAAAGTGAAAAAAAAATTGGTCTGATTTTTTCGTACTTTTCAGATTTTTTTAATTTTCGTGGTCAGGATGAGAGAAAGTTTTTTTTTTACAAATTTCAAAATCTGTAAATTATTGTCCAAATTATTTTTATTTCACATCTAGACATGTGAAATGTATGAACTATGGCAAAAAATTTGAAAAAAAATTGGTTTGATTTTTTCGTACTTTTCAGATTTTCTTAGTTTTCATTTAAGGTCCGTGGTCAGGAAAAAAGACAGATTTTTGAAAAATTTCAAGATCTGTCAATTATTGTCCAAATTATTTTTATTTCACATCTAGACATGTGAAATGTATGAACTATGGCAAAAAAAGTGAAAAAAAAATTGGTCTGATTTTTTCGTACTTTTCAGATTTTTTTAATTTCCGCAGTCAGGATGAAAGAAAGTTTTTTTTTTACAAATTTCAAAATCTGTCAATTATTGTCCAAATTATTTTTATTTCACATCTAGACATGTGAAATGTATGAACTATGGCAAAAAAGTGAAAAAAAAATTGGTTTGATTTTTTCGTACTTTTCAGATTTTCTTAGTTTTCATTTAAGGTCCGTGGTCAGGAAAAAAGACAGATTTTTGAAAAATTTCAAAATCTGTCAATTATTGTCCAAATTATTTTTATTTCACATCTAGACATGTGAAATGTATGAACTATGGCAAAAAAGTGAAAAAAAAATTGGTTTGATTTTTTCGTACTTTTCAGATTTTCTTAGTTTTCATTTAAGGTCCGTGGTCAGGAAAAAAGACAGATTTTTGAAAAATTTCAAAATCTGTCAATTATTGTCAAAATTATTTTTATTTCACATCTAGACATGTGAAATGTATGAACTATGGCAAAAAAGTGAAAAAAAAATTGGTTTGATTTTTTCGTACTTTTCAGATTTTCTTAGTTTTCATTTAAGGTCCGTGGTCAGGAAAAAAGACAGATTTTTGAAAAATTTCAAAATCTGTCAATTATTGTCCAAATTATTTTTATTTCACATCTAGACATGTGAAATGTATGAACTATGGCAAAAAAAGTGAAAAAAAAATTGGTCTGATTTTTTCGTACTTTTCAGATTTTTTTAATTTTCGTGGTCATGATGAGAGAAAGTTTTTTTTTTACAAATTTCAAAATCTGTAAATTATTGTCCAAATTATTTTTATTTCACAACTAGACATGTGAAATGTATGAACTATGGCAAAAAATTTGAAAAAAAATTGGTTTGATTTTTTCGTACTTTTCAGATTTTCTTAGTTTTCATTTAAGGTCCGTGGTCAGGAAAAAAGACAGATTTTTGAAAAATTTCAAAATCTGTCAATTATTGTCCAAATTATTTTTATTTCACATCTAGACATGTGAAATGTATGAACTATGGCAAAAAAGTGAAAAAAAAATTGGTTTGATTTTTTCGTACTTTTCAGATTTTCTTAGTTTTCATTTAAGGTCCTTGGTCAGGAAAAAAGACAGATTTTTGAAAAATTTCAAAATCTGTCAATTATTGTCCAAATTATTTTTATTTCACATCTAGACATGTGAAATGTATGAACTATGGCAAAAAATTTGAAAAAAAATTGGTTTGATTTTTTCGTACTTTTCAGATTTTCTTAGTTTTCATTTAAGGTCCGTGGTCAGGAAAAAAGACAGATTTTTGAAAAATTTCAAGATCTGTCAATTATTGTCCAAATTATTTTTATTTCACATCTAGACATGTGAAATGTATGAACTATGGCAAAAAAGTGAAAAAAAAATTGGTTTCATTTTTTCGTACTTTTCAGATTTTCTTAGTTTTCATTTAAGGTCCGTGGTCAGGAAAAAAGACAGATTTTTGAAAAATTTCAAAATCTGTCAATTATTGTCAAAATTATTTTTATTTCACATCTAGACATGTGAAATGTATGAACTATGGCAAAAAAAGTGAAAAAAAAATTGGTCTGATTTTTTCGTACTTTTCAGATTTTTTTAATTTCCGCAGTCAGGATGAAAGTTTTTTTTTTACAAATTTCAAAATCTGTCAATTATTGTCCAAATTATTTTTATTTCACATCTAGACATGTGAAATGTATGAACTATGGCAAAAAAGTGAAAAAAAAATTGGTTTGATTTTTTCGTACTTTTCAGATTTTCTTAGTTTTCATTTAAGGTCCGTGGTCAGGAAAAAAGACAGATTTTTGAAAAATTTCAAAATCTGTCAATTATTGTCCAAATTATTTTTATTTCACATCTAGACATGTGAAATGTATGAACTATGGCAAAAAAGTGAAAAAAAAATTGGTTTGATTTTTTCGTACTTTTCAGATTTTCTTAGTTTTCATTTAAGGTCCGTGGTCAGGAAAAAAGACAGATTTTTGAAAAATTTCAAAATCTGTCAATTATTGTCAAAATTATTTTTATTTCACATCTAGACATGTGAAATGTATGAACTATGGCAAAAAAGTGGAAAAAAAATTGGTTTGATTTTTTCGTACTTTTCAGATTTTCTTAGTTTTCATTTAAGGTCCGTGGTCAGGAAAAAAGACAGATTTTTGAAAAATTTCAAAATCTGTCAATTATTGTCCAAATTATTTTTATTTCACATCTAGACATGTGAAATGTATGAACTATGGCAAAAAAAGTGAAAAAAAAATTGGTCTGATTTTTTCGTACTTTTCAGATTTTTTTAATTTTCGTGGTCATGATGAGAGAATTTTTTTTTTTTACAAATTTCAAAATCTGTAAATTATTGTCCAAATTATTTTTATTTCACAACTAGACATGTGAAATGTATGAACTATGGCAAAAAATTTGAAAAAAAATTGGTTTGATTTTTTCGTACTTTTCAGATTTTCTTAGTTTTCATTTAAGGTCCGTGGTCAGGAAAAAAGACAGATTTTTGAAAAATTTCAAGATCTGTCAATTATTGTCCAAATTATTTTTATTTCACATCTAGACATGTGAAATGTATGAACTATGGCAAAAAAGTGAAAAAAAAATTGGTTTCATTTTTTCGTACTTTTCAGATTTTCTTAGTTTTCATTTAAGGTCCGTGGTCAGGAAAAAAGACAGATTTTTGAAAAATTTCAAAATCTGTCAATTATTGTCAAAATTATTTTTATTTCACATCTAGACATGTGAAATGTATGAACTATGGCAAAAAAAGTGAAAAAAAAATTGGTCTGATTTTTTCGTACTTTTCAGATTTTTTTAATTTCCGCAGTCAGGATGAAAGAAAGTTTTTTTTTTACAAATTTCAAAATCTGTCAATTATTGTCCAAATTATTTTTATTTCACATCTAGACATGTGAAATGTATGAACTATGGCAAAAAAGTGAAAAAAAAATTGGTTTGATTTTTTCGTACTTTTCAGATTTTCTTAGTTTTCATTTAAGGTCCGTGGTCAGGAAAAAAGACAGATTTTTGAAAAATTTCAAAATCTGTCAATTATTGTCCAAATTATTTTTATTTCACATCTAGACATGTGAAATGTATGAACTATGGCAAAAAAGTGAAAAAAAAATTGGTTTGATTTTTTCGTACTTTTCAGATTTTCTTAGTTTTCATTTAAGGTCCGTGGTCAGGAAAAAAGACAGATTTTTGAAAAATTTCAAAATCTGTCAATTATTGTCAAAATTATTTTTATTTCACATCTAGACATGTGAAATGTATGAACTATGGCAAAAAAGTGGAAAAAAAATTGGTTTGATTTTTTCGTACTTTTCAGATTTTCTTAGTTTTCATTTAAGGTCCGTGGTCAGGAAAAAAGACAGATTTTTGAAAAATTTCAAAATCTGTCAATTATTGTCCAAATTATTTTTATTTCACATCTAGACATGTGAAATGTATGAACTATGGCAAAAAAAGTGAAAAAAAAATTGGTCTGATTTTTTCGTACTTTTCAGATTTTTTTAATTTTCGTGGTCATGATGAGAGAATTTTTTTTTTTTACAAATTTCAAAATCTGTAAATTATTGTCCAAATTATTTTTATTTCACAACTAGACATGTGAAATGTATGAACTATGGCAAAAAATTTGAAAAAAAATTGGTTTGATTTTTTCGTACTTTTCAGATTTTCTTAGTTTTCATTTAAGGTCCGTGGTCAGGAAAAAAGACAGATTTTTGAAAAATTTCAAGATCTGTCAATTATTGTCCAAATTATTTTTATTTCACATCTAGACATGTGAAATGTATGAACTATGGCAAAAAAAGTGAAAAAAAAATTGGTCTGATTTTTTCGTACTTTTCAGATTTTTTTAATTTTCGTGGTCAGGATGAGAGAAAGTTTTTTTTTTACAAATTTCAAAATCTGTAAATTATTGTCCAAATTATTTTTATTTCACATCTAGACATGTGAAATGTATGAACTATGGCAAAAAATTTGAAAAAAAATTGGTTTGATTTTTTCGTACTTTTCAGATTTTCTTAGTTTTCATTTAAGGTCCGTGGTCAGGAAAAAAGACAGATTTTTGAAAAATTTCAAGATCTGTCAATTATTGTCCAAATTATTTTTATTTCACATCTAGACATGTGAAATGTATGAACTATGGCAAAAAAGTGAAAAAAAAATTGGTTTCATTTTTTCGTACTTTTCAGATTTTCTTAGTTTTCATTTAAGGTCCGTGGTCAGGAAAAAAGACAGATTTTTGAAAAATTTCAAAATCTGTCAATTATTGTCAAAATTATTTTTATTTCACATCTAGACATGTGAAATGTATGAACTATGGCAAAAAAAGTGAAAAAAAAATTGGTTTGATTTTTTCGTACTTTTCAGATTTTCTTAGTTTTCATTTAAGGTCCGTGGTCAGGAAAAAAGACAGATTTTTGAAAAATTTCAAAATCTGTCAATTATTGTCCAAATTATTTTTATTTCACATCTAGACATGTGAAATGTATGAACTATGGCAAAAAAAGTGAAAAAAAAATTGGTCTGATTTTTCAAAGTCAAAGTCAAAGTCAAAGTCAAAGTCAGCTTTATTGTCAATTTCTTCACATGTTCCAGACATACAAAGAGATCGAAATTACGTTTCTCTCTATCCCACGGTGAAGACAAGACATATTTTACCAATTTTAAGTCCACAGACAAACATAACATTCAAGTAAACAAAAAAGTAAGTAAATAAGAGGGCACATATAATAATGAAAAAAAAATAAGAGCAGCAAAATTTGGTTTAAATTGTGCATAGACAGTCAATAAAATATTTTTTCGTACTTTTCAGATTTTTTTAATTTTCGTGGTCATGATGAGAGAATTTTTTTTTTTTACAAATTTCAAAATCTGTAAATTATTGTCCAAATTATTTTTATTTCACAACTAGACATGTGAAATGTATGAACTATGGCAAAAAATTTGAAAAAAAATTGGTCTGATTTTTTCGTACTTTTCAGATTTTTTTAATTTCCGCAGTCAGGATGAAAGAAAGTTTTTTTTTTACAAATTTCAAAATCTGTCAATTATTGTCCAAATTATTTTTATTTCACATCTAGACATGTGAAATGTATGAACTATGGCAAAAAAGTGAAAAAAAAATTGGTTTGATTTTTTCGTACTTTTCAGATTTTCTTAGTTTTCATTTAAGGTCCTTGGTCAGGAAAAAAGACAGATTTTTGAAAAATTTCAAAATCTGTCAATTATTGTCCAAATTATTTTTATTTCACATCTAGACATGTGAAATGTATGAACTATGGCAAAAAAGTGAAAAAAAAATTGGTTTGATTTTTTCGTACTTTTCAGATTTTCTTAGTTTTCATTTAAGGTCCGTGGTCAGGAAAAAAGACAGATTTTTGAAAAATTTCAAAATCTGTCAATTATTGTCAAAATTATTTTTATTTCACATCTAGACATGTGAAATGTATGAACTATGGCAAAAAAGTGAAAAAAAAATTGGTTTGATTTTTTCGTACTTTTCAGATTTTCTTAGTTTTCATTTAAGGTCCGTGGTCAGGAAAAAAGACAGATTTTTGAAAAATTTCAAAATCTGTCAATTATTGTCCAAATTATTTTTATTTCACATCTAGACATGTGAAATGTATGAACTATGGCAAAAAAAGTGAAAAAAAAATTGGTCTGATTTTTTCGTACTTTTCAGATTTTTTTAATTTTCGTGGTCAGGATGAGAGAAAGTTTTTTTTTTACAAATTTCAAAATCTGTAAATTATTGTCCAAATTATTTTTATTTCACATCTAGACATGTGAAATGTATGAACTATGGCAAAAAATTTGAAAAAAAATTGGTTTGATTTTTTCGTACTTTTCAGATTTTCTTAGTTTTCATTTAAGGTCCGTGGTCAGGAAAAAAGACAGATTTTTGAAAAATTTCAAGATCTGTCAATTATTGTCCAAATTATTTTTATTTCACATCTAGACATGTGAAATGTATGAACTATGGCAAAAAAGTGAAAAAAAAATTGGTTTGATTTTGTCGTACTTTTCAGATTTTCTTCGTTTTCATTAAAGGTCCGTGGTCAGGAAAAAAGACAGATTTTTGAAAAATTTCAAAATCTGTCAATTATTGTCCAAATTATTTTTATTTCAAATCTAGACATGTGAAATGTATGAACTATGGCAAAAAAAGTGAAAAAAAAATTGGTCTGATTTTTTCGTACTTTTCAGATTTTTTTAATTTCCGCAGTCAGGATGAAAGAAAGTTTTTTTTTTACAAATTTCAAAATCTGTCAATTATTGTCCAAATTATTTTTATTTCACATCTAGACATGTGAAATGTATGAACTATGGCAAAAAAGTGAAAAAAAAATTGGTTTGATTTTTTCGTACTTTTCAGATTTTCTTAGTTTTCATTTAAGGTCCGTGGTCAGGAAAAAAGACAGATTTTTGAAAAATTTCAAAATCTGTCAATTATTGTCAAAATTATTTTTATTTCACATCTAGACATGTGAAATGTATGAACTATGGCAAAAAAGTGAAAAAAAAATTGGTTTGATTTTTTCGTACTTTTCAGATTTTCTTAGTTTTCATTTAAGGTCCTTGGTCAGGAAAAAAGACAGATTTTTGAAAAATTTCAAAATCTGTCAATTATTGTCCAAATTATTTTTATTTCACATCTAGACATGTGAAATGTATGAACTATGGCAAAAAAGTGAAAAAAAAATTGGTTTGATTTTTTCGTACTTTTCAGATTTTCTTAGTTTTCATTTAAGGTCCGTGGTCAGGAAAAAAGACAGATTTTTGAAAAATTTCAAAATCTGTCAATTATTGTCCAAATTATTTTTATTTCACATCTAGACATGTGAAATGTATGAACTATGGCAAAAAAAGTGAAAAAAAAATTGGTCTGATTTTTTCGTACTTTTCAGATTTTTTTAATTTTCGTGGTCAGGATGAGAGAAAGTTTTTTTTTTACAAATTTCAAAATCTGTAAATTATTGTCCAAATTATTTTTATTTCACATCTAGACATGTGAAATGTATGAACTATGGCAAAAAATTTGAAAAAAAATTGGTTTGATTTTTTCGTACTTTTCAGATTTTCTTAGTTTTCATTTAAGGTCCGTGGTCAGGAAAAAAGACAGATTTTTGAAAAATTTCAAGATCTGTCAATTATTGTCCAAATTATTTTTATTTCACATCTAGACATGTGAAATGTATGAACTATGGCAAAAAAGTGAAAAAAAAATTGGTTTCATTTTTTCGTACTTTTCAGATTTTCTTAGTTTTCATTTAAGGTCCGTGGTCAGGAAAAAAGACAGATTTTTGAAAAATTTCAAAATCTGTCAATTATTGTCCAAATTATTTTTATTTCACATCTAGACATGTGAAATGTATGAACTATGGCAAAAAAAGTGAAAAAAAAATTGGTCTGATTTTTTCGTACTTTTCAGATTTTTTTAATTTTCGTGGTCAGGATGAGAGAAAGTTTTTTTTTTACAAATTTCAAAATCTGTAAATTATTGTCCAAATTATTTTTATTTCACATCTAGACATGTGAAATGTATGAACTATGGCAAAAAATTTGAAAAAAAATTGGTTTGATTTTTTCGTACTTTTCAGATTTTCTTAGTTTTCATTTAAGGTCCGTGGTCAGGAAAAAAGACAGATTTTTGAAAAATTTCAAGATCTGTCAATTATTGTCCAAATTATTTTTATTTCACATCTAGACATGTGAAATGTATGAACTATGGCAAAAAAGTGAAAAAAAAATTGGTTTCATTTTTTCGTACTTTTCAGATTTTCTTAGTTTTCATTTAAGGTCCGTGGTCAGGAAAAAAGACAGATTTTTGAAAAATTTCAAAATCTGTCAATTATTGTCAAAATTATTTTTATTTCACATCTAGACATGTGAAATGTATGAACTATGGCAAAAAAAGTGAAAAAAAAATTGGTCTGATTTTTTCGTACTTTTCAGATTTTTTTAATTTCCGCAGTCAGGATGAAAGAAAGTTTTTTTTTTACAAATTTCAAAATCTGTCAATTATTGTCCAAATTATTTTTATTTCACATCTAGACATGTGAAATGTATGAACTATGGCAAAAAAGTGAAAAAAAAATTGGTTTGATTTTTTCGTACTTTTCAGATTTTCTTAGTTTTCATTTAAGGTCCGTGGTCAGGAAAAAAGACAGATTTTTGAAAAATTTCAAAATCTGTCAATTATTGTCCAAATTATTTTTATTTCACATCTAGACATGTGAAATGTATGAACTATGGCAAAAAAGTGAAAAAAAAATTGGTTTGATTTTTTCGTACTTTTCAGATTTTCTTAGTTTTCATTTAAGGTCCGTGGTCAGGAAAAAAGACAGATTTTTGAAAAATTTCAAAATCTGTCAATTATTGTCAAAATTATTTTTATTTCACATCTAGACATGTGAAATGTATGAACTATGGCAAAAAAGTGGAAAAAAAATTGGTTTGATTTTTTCGTACTTTTCAGATTTTCTTAGTTTTCATTTAAGGTCCGTGGTCAGGAAAAAAGACAGATTTTTGAAAAATTTCAAAATCTGTCAATTATTGTCCAAATTATTTTTATTTCACATCTAGACATGTGAAATGTATGAACTATGGCAAAAAAAGTGAAAAAAAAATTGGTCTGATTTTTTCGTACTTTTCAGATTTTTTTAATTTTCGTGGTCATGATGAGAGAATTTTTTTTTTTTACAAATTTCAAAATCTGTAAATTATTGTCCAAATTATTTTTATTTCACAACTAGACATGTGAAATGTATGAACTATGGCAAAAAATTTGAAAAAAAATTGGTTTGATTTTTTCGTACTTTTCAGATTTTCTTAGTTTTCATTTAAGGTCCGTGGTCAGGAAAAAAGACAGATTTTTGAAAAATTTCAAAATCTGTCAATTATTGTCCAAATTATTTTTATTTCACATCTAGACATGTGAAATGTATGAACTATGGCAAAAAAAGTGAAAAAAAAATTGGTCTGATTTTTTCGTACTTTTCAGATTTTTTTAATTTTCGTGGTCAGGATGAGAGAAAGTTTTTTTTTTACAAATTTCAAAATCTGTAAATTATTGTCCAAATTATTTTTATTTCACATCTAGACATGTGAAATGTATGAACTATGGCAAAAAATTTGAAAAAAAATTGGTTTGATTTTTTCGTACTTTTCAGATTTTCTTAGTTTTCATTTAAGGTCCGTGGTCAGGAAAAAAGACAGATTTTTGAAAAATTTCAAGATCTGTCAATTATTGTCCAAATTATTTTTATTGTCCAAATTATTTTTATTTCACATCTAGACATGTGAAATGTATGAACTATGGCAAAAAAGTGAAAAAAAAATTGGTTTCATTTTTTCGTACTTTTCAGATTTTCTTAGTTTTCATTTAAGGTCCGTGGTCAGGAAAAAAGACAGATTTTTGAAAAATTTCAAAATCTGTCAATTATTGTCAAAATTATTTTTATTTCACATCTAGACATGTGAAATGTATGAACTATGGCAAAAAAAGTGAAAAAAAAATTGGTCTGATTTTTTCGTACTTTTCAGATTTTTTTAATTTCCGCAGTCAGGATGAAAGAAAGTTTTTTTTTTACAAATTTCAAAATCTGTCAATTATTGTCCAAATTATTTTTATTTCACATCTAGACATGTGAAATGTATGAACTATGGCAAAAAAGTGAAAAAAAAATTGGTTTGATTTTTTCGTACTTTTCAGATTTTCTTAGTTTTCATTTAAGGTCCTTGGTCAGGAAAAAAGACAGATTTTTGAAAAATTTCAAAATCTGTCAATTATTGTCCAAATTATTTTTATTTCACATCTAGACATGTGAAATGTATGAACTATGGCAAAAAAGTGAAAAAAAAATTGGTTTGATTTTTTCGTACTTTTCAGATTTTCTTAGTTTTCATTTAAGGTCCGTGGTCAGGAAAAAAGACAGATTTTTGAAAAATTTCAAAATCTGTCAATTATTGTCAAAATTATTTTTATTTCACATCTAGACATGTGAAATGTATGAACTATGGCAAAAAAGTGAAAAAAAAATTGGTTTGATTTTTTCGTACTTTTCAGATTTTCTTAGTTTTCATTTAAGGTCCGTGGTCAGGAAAAAAGACAGATTTTTGAAAAATTTCAAAATCTGTCAATTATTGTCCAAATTATTTTTATTTCACATCTAGACATGTGAAATGTATGAACTATGGCAAAAAAAGTGAAAAAAAAATTGGTCTGATTTTTTCGTACTTTTCAGATTTTTTTAATTTTCGTGGTCAGGATGAGAGAAAGTTTTTTTTTTACAAATTTCAAAATCTGTAAATTATTGTCCAAATTATTTTTATTTCACATCTAGACATGTGAAATGTATGAACTATGGCAAAAAATTTGAAAAAAAATTGGTTTGATTTTTTCGTACTTTTCAGATTTTCTTAGTTTTCATTTAAGGTCCGTGGTCAGGAAAAAAGACAGATTTTTGAAAAATTTCAAAATCTGTCAATTATTGTCCAAATTATTTTTATTTCACATCTAGACATGTGAAATGTATGAACTATGGCAAAAAAAGTGAAAAAAAAATTGGTCTGATTTTTTCGTACTTTTCAGATTTTTTTAATTTTCGTGGTCAGGATGAGAGAAAGTTTTTTTTTTACAAATTTCAAAATCTGTAAATTATTGTCCAAATTATTTTTATTTCACATCTAGACATGTGAAATGTATGAACTATGGCAAAAAATTTGAAAAAAAATTGGTTTGATTTTTTCGTACTTTTCAGATTTTCTTAGTTTTCATTTAAGGTCCGTGGTCAGGAAAAAAGACAGATTTTTGAAAAATTTCAAGATCTGTCAATTATTGTCCAAATTATTTTTATTTCACATCTAGACATGTGAAATGTATGAACTATGGCAAAAAAGTGAAAAAAAAATTGGTTTCATTTTTTCGTACTTTTCAGATTTTCTTAGTTTTCATTTAAGGTCCGTGGTCAGGAAAAAAGACAGATTTTTGAAAAATTTCAAAATCTGTCAATTATTGTCCAAATTATTTTTATTTCACATCTAGACATGTGAAATGTATGAACTATGGCAAAAAAAGTGAAAAAAAAATTGGTCTGATTTTTTCGTACTTTTCAGATTTTTTTAATTTTCGTGGTCAGGATGAGAGAAAGTTTTTTTTTTACAAATTTCAAAATCTGTAAATTATTGTCCAAATTATTTTTATTTCACATCTAGACATGTGAAATGTATGAACTATGGCAAAAAATTTGAAAAAAAATTGGTTTGATTTTTTCGTACTTTTCAGATTTTCTTAGTTTTCATTTAAGGTCCGTGGTCAGGAAAAAAGACAGATTTTTGAAAAATTTCAAGATCTGTCAATTATTGTCCAAATTATTTTTATTTCACATCTAGACATGTGAAATGTATGAACTATGGCAAAAAAGTGAAAAAAAAATTGGTTTCATTTTTTCGTACTTTTCAGATTTTCTTAGTTTTCATTTAAGGTCCGTGGTCAGGAAAAAAGACAGATTTTTGAAAAATTTCAAAATCTGTCAATTATTGTCAAAATTATTTTTATTTCACATCTAGACATGTGAAATGTATGAACTATGGCAAAAAAAGTGAAAAAAAAATTGGTCTGATTTTTTCGTACTTTTCAGATTTTTTTAATTTCCGCAGTCAGGATGAAAGAAAGTTTTTTTTTTACAAATTTCAAAATCTGTCAATTATTGTCCAAATTATTTTTATTTCACATCTAGACATGTGAAATGTATGAACTATGGCAAAAAAGTGAAAAAAAAATTGGTTTGATTTTTTCGTACTTTTCAGATTTTCTTAGTTTTCATTTAAGGTCCGTGGTCAGGAAAAAAGACAGATTTTTGAAAAATTTCAAAATCTGTCAATTATTGTCCAAATTATTTTTATTTCACATCTAGACATGTGAAATGTATGAACTATGGCAAAAAAGTGAAAAAAAAATTGGTTTGATTTTTTCGTACTTTTCAGATTTTCTTAGTTTTCATTTAAGGTCCGTGGTCAGGAAAAAAGACAGATTTTTGAAAAATTTCAAAATCTGTCAATTATTGTCAAAATTATTTTTATTTCACATCTAGACATGTGAAATGTATGAACTATGGCAAAAAAGTGGAAAAAAAATTGGTTTGATTTTTTCGTACTTTTCAGATTTTCTTAGTTTTCATTTAAGGTCCGTGGTCAGGAAAAAAGACAGATTTTTGAAAAATTTCAAAATCTGTCAATTATTGTCCAAATTATTTTTATTTCACATCTAGACATGTGAAATGTATGAACTATGGCAAAAAAAGTGAAAAAAAAATTGGTCTGATTTTTTCGTACTTTTCAGATTTTTTTAATTTTCGTGGTCATGATGAGAGAATTTTTTTTTTTTACAAATTTCAAAATCTGTAAATTATTGTCCAAATTATTTTTATTTCACAACTAGACATGTGAAATGTATGAACTATGGCAAAAAATTTGAAAAAAAATTGGTTTGATTTTTTCGTACTTTTCAGATTTTCTTAGTTTTCATTTAAGGTCCGTGGTCAGGAAAAAAGACAGATTTTTGAAAAATTTCAAAATCTGTCAATTATTGTCCAAATTATTTTTATTTCACATCTAGACATGTGAAATGTATGAACTATGGCAAAAAAAGTGAAAAAAAAATTGGTCTGATTTTTTCGTACTTTTCAGATTTTTTTAATTTTCGTGGTCAGGATGAGAGAAAGTTTTTTTTTTACAAATTTCAAAATCTGTAAATTATTGTCCAAATTATTTTTATTTCACATCTAGACATGTGAAATGTATGAACTATGGCAAAAAATTTGAAAAAAAATTGGTTTGATTTTTTCGTACTTTTCAGATTTTCTTAGTTTTCATTTAAGGTCCGTGGTCAGGAAAAAAGACAGATTTTTGAAAAATTTCAAGATCTGTCAATTATTGTCCAAATTATTTTTATTGTCCAAATTATTTTTATTTCACATCTAGACATGTGAAATGTATGAACTATGGCAAAAAAGTGAAAAAAAAATTGGTTTCATTTTTTCGTACTTTTCAGATTTTCTTAGTTTTCATTTAAGGTCCGTGGTCAGGAAAAAAGACAGATTTTTGAAAAATTTCAAAATCTGTCAATTATTGTCAAAATTATTTTTATTTCACATCTAGACATGTGAAATGTATGAACTATGGCAAAAAAAGTGAAAAAAAAATTGGTCTGATTTTTTCGTACTTTTCAGATTTTTTTAATTTCCGCAGTCAGGATGAAAGAAAGTTTTTTTTTTACAAATTTCAAAATCTGTCAATTATTGTCCAAATTATTTTTATTTCACATCTAGACATGTGAAATGTATGAACTATGGCAAAAAAGTGAAAAAAAAATTGGTTTGATTTTTTCGTACTTTTCAGATTTTCTTAGTTTTCATTTAAGGTCCTTGGTCAGGAAAAAAGACAGATTTTTGAAAAATTTCAAAATCTGTCAATTATTGTCCAAATTATTTTTATTTCACATCTAGACATGTGAAATGTATGAACTATGGCAAAAAAGTGAAAAAAAAATTGGTTTGATTTTTTCGTACTTTTCAGATTTTCTTAGTTTTCATTTAAGGTCCGTGGTCAGGAAAAAAGACAGATTTTTGAAAAATTTCAAAATCTGTCAATTATTGTCAAAATTATTTTTATTTCACATCTAGACATGTGAAATGTATGAACTATGGCAAAAAAGTGAAAAAAAAATTGGTTTGATTTTTTCGTACTTTTCAGATTTTCTTAGTTTTCATTTAAGGTCCGTGGTCAGGAAAAAAGACAGATTTTTGAAAAATTTCAAAATCTGTCAATTATTGTCCAAATTATTTTTATTTCACATCTAGACATGTGAAATGTATGAACTATGGCAAAAAAAGTGAAAAAAAAATTGGTCTGATTTTTTCGTACTTTTCAGATTTTTTTAATTTTCGTGGTCAGGATGAGAGAAAGTTTTTTTTTTACAAATTTCAAAATCTGTAAATTATTGTCCAAATTATTTTTATTTCACATCTAGACATGTGAAATGTATGAACTATGGCAAAAAATTTGAAAAAAAATTGGTTTGATTTTTTCGTACTTTTCAGATTTTCTTAGTTTTCATTTAAGGTCCGTGGTCAGGAAAAAAGACAGATTTTTGAAAAATTTCAAAATCTGTCAATTATTGTCAAAATTATTTTTATTTCACATCTAGACATGTGAAATGTATGAACTATGGCAAAAAAAGTGAAAAAAAAATTGGTTTGATTTTTTCGTACTTTTCAGATTTTCTTAGTTTTCATTTAAGGTCCTTGGTCAGGAAAAAAGACAGATTTTTGAAAAATTTCAAAATCTGTCAATTATTGTCCAAATTATTTTTATTTCACATCTAGACATGTGAAATGTATGAACTATGGCAAAAAAGTGAAAAAAAAATTGGTTTGATTTTTTCGTACTTTTCAGATTTTCTTAGTTTTCATTTAAGGTCCGTGGTCAGGAAAAAAGACAGATTTTTGAAAAATTTCAAAATCTGTCAATTATTGTCAAAATTATTTTTATTTCACATCTAGACATGTGAAATGTATGAACTATGGCAAAAAAAGTGAAAAAAAAATTGGTCTGATTTTTTCGTACTTTTCAGATTTTTTTAATTTTCGTGGTCAGGATGAGAGAAAGTTTTTTTTTTACAAATTTCAAAATCTGTAAATTATTGTCCAAATTATTTTTATTTCACATCTAGACATGTGAAATGTATGAACTATGGCAAAAAAGTGAAAAAAAAATTGGTTTGATTTTTTCGTACTTTTCAGATTTTCTTAGTTTTCATTTAAGGTCCTTGGTCAGGAAAAAAGACAGATTTTTGAAAAATTTCAAAATCTGTCAATTATTGTCCAAATTATTTTTATTTCACATCTAGACATGTGAAATGTATGAACTATGGCAAAAAAGTGAAAAAAAAATTGGTTTGATTTTTTCGTACTTTTCAGATTTTCTTAGTTTTCATTTAAGGTCCGTGGTCAGGAAAAAAGACAGATTTTTGAAAAATTTCAAAATCTGTCAATTATTGTCCAAATTATTTTTATTTCACATCTAGACATGTGAAATGTATGAACTATGGCAAAAAAAGTGAAAAAAAAATTGGTCTGATTTTTTCGTACTTTTCAGATTTTTTTAATTTTCGTGGTCAGGATGAGAGAAAGTTTTTTTTTTACAAATTTCAAAATCTGTAAATTATTGTCCAAATTATTTTTATTTCACATCTAGACATGTGAAATGTATGAACTATGGCAAAAAATTTGAAAAAAAATTGGTTTGATTTTTTCGTACTTTTCAGATTTTCTTAGTTTTCATTTAAGGTCCGTGGTCAGGAAAAAAGACAGATTTTTGAAAAATTTCAAGATCTGTCAATTATTGTCCAAATTATTTTTATTTCACATCTAGACATGTGAAATGTATGAACTATGGCAAAAAAGTGAAAAAAAAATTGGTTTCATTTTTTCGTACTTTTCAGATTTTCTTAGTTTTCATTTAAGGTCCGTGGTCAGGAAAAAAGACAGATTTTTGAAAATTTTCAAAATCTGTCAATTATTGTCAAAATTATTTTTATTTCACATCTAGACATGTGAAATGTATGAACTATGGCAAAAAAAGTGAAAAAAAAATTGGTCTGATTTTTTCGTACTTATCAGATTTTTTTAATTTCCGCAGTCAGGATGAAAGAAAGTTTTTTTTTTACAAATTTCAAAATCTGTCAATTATTGTCCAAATTATTTTTATTTCACATCTAGACATGTGAAATGTATGAACTATGGCAAAAAAGTGAAAAAAAAATTGGTTTGATTTTTTCGTACTTTTCAGATTTTCTTAGTTTTCATTTAAGGTCCGTGGTCAGGAAAAAAGACAGATTTTTGAAAAATTTCAAAATCTGTCAATTATTGTCCAAATTATTTTTATTTCACATCTAGACATGTGAAATGTATGAACTATGGCAAAAAAGTGAAAAAAAAATTGGTTTGATTTTTTCGTACTTTTCAGATTTTCTTAGTTTTCATTTAAGGTCCGTGGTCAGGAAAAAAGACAGATTTTTGAAAAATTTCAAAATCTGTCAATTATTGTCAAAATTATTTTTATTTCACATCTAGACATGTGAAATGTATGAACTATGGCAAAAAAAGTGAAAAAAAAATTGGTCTGATTTTTTCGTACTTTTCAGATTTTTTTAATTTCCGCAGTCAGGATGAAAGAAAGTTTTTTTTTTACAAATTTCAAAATCTGTCAATTATTGTCCAAATTATTTTTATTTCACATCTAGACATGTGAAATGTATGAACTATGGCAAAAAAGTGAAAAAAAAATTGGTTTGATTTTTTCGTACTTTTCAGATTTTCTTAGTTTTCATTTAAGGTCCTTGGTCAGGAAAAAAGACAGATTTTTGAAAAATTTCAAAATCTGTCAATTATTGTCAAAATTATTTTTATTTCACATCTAGACATGTGAAATGTATGAACTATGGCAAAAAAGTGAAAAAAAAATTGGTTTGATTTTTTCGTACTTTTCAGATTTTCTTAGTTTTCATTTAAGGTCCTTGGTCAGGAAAAAAGACAGATTTTTGAAAAATTTCAAAATCTGTCAATTATTGTCAAAATTATTTTTATTTCACATCTAGACATGTGAAATGTATGAACTATGGCAAAAAAGTGAAAAAAAAATTGGTTTGATTTTTTCGTACTTTTCAGATTTTCTTAGTTTTCATTTAAGGTCCGTGGTCAGGAAAAAAGACAGATTTTTGAAAAATTTCAAAATCTGTCAATTATTGTCAAAATTATTTTTATTTCACATCTAGACATGTGAAATGTATGAACTATGGCAAAAAAGTGAAAAAAAAATTGGTTTCATTTTTTCGTACTTTTCAGATTTTCTTAGTTTTCATTTAAGGTCCGTGGTCAGGAAAAAAGACAGATTTTTGAAAAATTTCAAAATCTGTCAATTATTGTCCAAATTATTTTTATTTCACATCTAGACATGTGAAATGTATGAACTATGGCAAAAAAGTGAAAAAAAAATTGGTCTGATTTTTTCGTACTTTTCAGATTTTCTTAGTTTTCATTTAAGGTCCTTGGTCAGGAAAAAAGACAGATTTTTGAAAAATTTCAAAATCTGTCAATTATTGTCCAAATTATTTTTATTTCACATCTAGACATGTGAAATGTATGAACTATGGCAAAAAAGTGAAAAAAAAATTGGTTTGATTTTTTCGTACTTTTCAGATTTTCTTAGTTTTCATTTAAGGTCCGTGGTCAGGAAAAAAGACAGATTTTTGAAAAATTTCAAAATCTGTCAATTATTGTCAAAATTATTTTTATTTCACATCTAGACATGTGAAATGTATGAACTATGGCAAAAAAGTGAAAAAAAAATTGGTTTGATTTTTTCGTACTTTTCAGATTTTCTTAGTTTTCATTTAAGGTCCGTGGTCAGGAAAAAAGACAGATTTTTGAAAAATTTCAAAATCTGTCAATTATTGTCCAAATTATTTTTATTTCACATCTAGACATGTGAAATGTATGAACTATGGCAAAAAAGTGAAAAAAAAATTGGTTTGATTTTTTCGTACTTTTCAGATTTTCTTAGTTTTCATTTAAGGTCCTTGGTCAGGAAAAAAGACAGATTTTTGAAAAATTTCAAAATCTGTCAATTATTGTCCAAATTATTTTTATTTCACATCTAGACATGTGAAATGTATGAACTATGGCAAAAAAGTGAAAAAAAAATTGGTTTTATTTTTTCGTACTTTTCAGATTTTCTTAGTTTTCATTTAAGGTCCGTGGTCAGGAAAAAAGACAGATTTTTGAAAAATTTCAAAATCTGTCAATTATTGTCCAAATTATTTTTATTTCACATCTAGACATGTGAAATGTATGAACTATGGCAAAAAAGTGAAACAAAAATTGGTTTGATTTTTTCGTACTTTTCAGATTTTCTTAGTTTTCATTTAAGGTCCGTGGTCAGGAAAAAAGACAGATTTTTGAAAAATTTCAAAATCTGTCAATTATTGTCAAAATTATTTTTATTTCACATCTAGACATGTGAAATGTATGAACTATGGCAAAAAAAGTGAAAAAAAAATTGGTCTGATTTTTTCGTACTTTTCAGATTTTTTTAATTTCCGCAGTCAGGATGAAAGAAAGTTTTTTTTTTACAAATTTCAAAATCTGTCAATTATTGTCCAAATTATTTTTATTTCACATCTAGACATGTGAAATGTATGAACTATGGCAAAAAAGTGAAAAAAAAATTGGTTTGATTTTTTCGTACTTTTCAGATTTTCTTAGTTTTCATTTAAGGTCCTTGGTCAGGAAAAAAGACAGATTTTTGAAAAATTTCAAAATCTGTCAATTATTGTCCAAATTATTTTTATTTCACATCTAGACATGTGAAATGTATGAACTATGGCAAAAAAGTGAAAAAAAAATTGGTTTGATTTTTTCGTACTTTTCAGATTTTCTTAGTTTTCATTTAAGGTCCGTGGTCAGGAAAAAAGACAGATTTTTGAAAAATTTCAAAATCTGTCAATTATTGTCCAAATTATTTTTATTTCACATCTAGACATGTGAAATGTATGAACTATGGCAAAAAAGTGAAAAAAAAATTGGTCTGATTTTTTCGTACTTTTCAGATTTTCTTAGTTTTCATTTAAGGTCCTTGGTCAGGAAAAAAGACAGATTTTTGAAAAATTTCAAAATCTGTCAATTATTGTCCAAATTATTTTTATTTCACATCTAGACATGTGAAATGTATGAACTATGGCAAAAAAGTGAAAAAAAAATTGGTTTGATTTTTTCGTACTTTTCAGATTTTCTTAGTTTTCATTTAAGGTCCTTGGTCAGGAAAAAAGACAGATTTTTGAAAAATTTCAAAATCTGTCAATTATTGTCCAAATTATTTTTATTTCACATCTAGACATGTGAAATGTATGAACTATGGCAAAAAAGTGAAAAAAAAATTGGTTTTATTTTTTCGTACTTTTCAGATTTTCTTAGTTTTCATTTAAGGTCCGTGGTCAGGAAAAAAGACAGATTTTTGAAAAATTTCAAAATCTGTCAATTATTGTCCAAATTATTTTTATTTCACATCTAGACATGTGAAATGTATGAACTATGGCAAAAAAGTGAAAAAAAAATTGGTTTGATTTTTTCGTACTTTTCAGATTTTCTTAGTTTTCATTTAAGGTCCGTGGTCAGGAAAAAAGACAGATTTTTGAAAAATTTCAAAATCTGTCAATTATTGTCAAAATTATTTTTATTTCACATCTAGACATGTGAAATGTATGAACTATGGCAAAAAAAGTGAAAAAAAAATTGGTCTGATTTTTTCGTACTTTTCAGATTTTTTTAATTTTCGTGGTCATGATGAGAGAAAGTTTTTTTTTTACAAATTTCAAAATCTGTAAATTATTGTCCAAATTATTTTTATTTCACAACTAGACATGTGAAATGTATGAACCATGGCAAAAAATTTGAAAAAAAATTGGTTTGATTTTTTCGTACTTTTCAGATTTTCTTAGTTTTCATTTAAGGTCCGTGGTCAGGAAAAAAGACAGATTTTTGAAAAATTTCAAAATCTGTCAATTATTGTCAAAATTATTTTTATTTCACATCTAGACATGTGAAATGTATGAACTATGGCAAAAAAAGTGAAAAAAAAATTGGTCTGATTTTTTCGTACTTTTCAGATTTTTTTAATTTCCGCAGTCAGGATGAAAGAAAGTTTTTTTTTTACAAATTTCAAAATCTGTCAATTATTGTCCAAATTATTTTTATTTCACATCTAGACATGTGAAATGTATGAACTATGGCAAAAAAGTGAAAAAAAAATTGGTTTGATTTTTTCGTACTTTTCAGATTTTCTTAGTTTTCATTTAAGGTCCGTGGTCAGGAAAAAAGACAGATTTTTGAAAAATTTCAAAATCTGTCAATTATTGTCAAAATTATTTTTATTTCACATCTAGACATGTGAAATGTATGAACTATGGCAAAAAAGTGAAAAAAAAATTGGTTTGATTTTTTTGTACTTTTCAGATTTTCTTAGTTTTCATTTAAGGTCCGTGGTCAGGAAAAAAGACAGATTTTTGAAAAATTTCAAAATCTGTCAATTATTGTCCAAATTATTTTTATTTCACATCTAGACATGTGAAATGTATGAACTATGGCAAAAAAGTGAAAAAAAAATTGGTTTGATTTTTTCGTACTTTTCAGATTTTCTTAGTTTTCATTTAAGGTCCGTGGTCAGGAAAAAAGACAGATTTTTGAAAAATTTCAAAATCTGTCAATTATTGTCCAAATTATTTTTATTTCACATCTAGACATGTGAAATGTATGAACTATGGCAAAAAAAGTGAAAAAAAAATTGGTCTGATTTTTTCGTACTTTTCAGATTTTTTTAATTTTCGTGGTCATGATGAGAGAAAGTTTTTTTTTTACAAATTTCAAAATCTGTAAATTATTGTCCAAATTATTTTTATTTCACAACTAGACATGTGAAATGTATGAACCATGGCAACAAATTTGAAAAAAAATTGGTTTGATTTTTTCGTACTTTTCAGATTTTCTTAGTTTTCATTTAAGGTCCGTGGTCAGGAAAAAAGACAGATTTTTGAAAAATTTCAAAATCTGTCAATTATTGTCCAAATTATTTTTATTTCACATCTAGACATGTGAAATGTATGAACTATGGCAAAAAAGTGAAAAAAAAATTGGTTTGATTTTTTCGTACTTTTCAGATTTTCTTAGTTTTCATTTAAGGTCCTTGGTCAGGAAAAAAGACAGATTTTTGAAAAATTTCAAAATCTGTCAATTATTGTCAAAATTATTTTTATTTCACATCTAGACATGTGAAATGTATGAACTATGGCAAAAAAGTGAAAAAAAAATTGGTTTGATTTTTTCGTACTTTTCAGATTTTCTAAGTTTTCATTTAAGGTCCGTGGTCAGGAAAAAAGACAGATTTTTGAAAAATTTCAAAATCTGTCAATTATTGTCAAAATTATTTTTATTTCACATCTAGACATGTGAAATGTATGAACTATGGCAAAAAAGTGAAAAAAAAATTGGTTTCATTTTTTCGTACTTTTCAGATTTTCTTAGTTTTCATTTAAGGTCCGTGGTCAGGAAAAAAGACAGATTTTTGAAAAATTTCAAAATCTGTCAATTATTGTCCAAATTATTTTTATTTCACATCTAGACATGTGAAATGTATGAACTATGGCAAAAAAGTGAAAAAAAAATTGGTCTGATTTTTTCGTACTTTTCAGATTTTCTTAGTTTTCATTTAAGGTCCTTGGTCAGGAAAAAAGACAGATTTTTGAAAAATTTCAAAATCTGTCAATTATTGTCCAAATTATTTTTATTTCACATCTAGACATGTGAAATGTATGAACTATGGCAAAAAAGTGAAAAAAAAATTGGTTTGATTTTTTCGTACTTTTCAGATTTTCTTAGTTTTCATTTAAGGTCCTTGGTCAGGAAAAAAGACAGATTTTTGAAAAATTTCAAAATCTGTCAATTATTGTCCAAATTATTTTTATTTCACATCTAGACATGTGAAATGTATGAACTATGGCAAAAAAGTGAAAAAAAAATTGGTTTTATTTTTTCGTACTTTTCAGATTTTCTTAGTTTTCATTTAAGGTCCGTGGTCAGGAAAAAAGACAGATTTTTGAAAAATTTCAAAATCTGTCAATTATTGTCCAAATTATTTTTATTTCACATCTAGACATGTGAAATGTATGAACTATGGCAAAAAAGTGAAAAAAAAATTGGTTTGATTTTTTCGTACTTTTCAGATTTTCTTAGTTTTCATTTAAGGTCCGTGGTCAGGAAAAAAGACAGATTTTTGAAAAATTTCAAAATCTGTCAATTATTGTCAAAATTATTTTTATTTCACATCTAGACATGTGAAATGTATGAACTATGGCAAAAAAAGTGAAAAAAAAATTGGTCTGATTTTTTCGTACTTTTCAGATTTTTTTAATTTTCGTGGTCATGATGAGAGAAAGTTTTTTTTTTACAAATTTCAAAATCTGTAAATTATTGTCCAAATTATTTTTATTTCACAACTAGACATGTGAAATGTATGAACCATGGCAAAAAATTTGAAAAAAAATTGGTTTGATTTTTTCGTACTTTTCAGATTTTCTTAGTTTTCATTTAAGGTCCGTGGTCAGGAAAAAAGACAGATTTTTGAAAAATTTCAAAATCTGTCAATTATTGTCAAAATTATTTTTATTTCACATCTAGACATGTGAAATGTATGAACTATGGCAAAAAAAGTGAAAAAAAAATTGGTCTGATTTTTTCGTACTTTTCAGATTTTTTTAATTTTCGTGGTCATGATGAGAGAAAGTTTTTTTTTTACAAATTTCAAAATCTGTAAATTATTGTCCAAATTATTTTTATTTCACAACTAGACATGTGAAATGTATGAACCATGGCAAAAAATTTGAAAAAAAATTGGTTTGATTTTTTCGTACTTTTCAGATTTTCTTAGTTTTCATTTAAGGTCCGTGGTCAGGAAAAAAGACAGATTTTTGAAAAATTTCAAAATCTGTCAATTATTGTCAAAATTATTTTTATTTCACATCTAGACATGTGAAATGTATGAACTATGGCAAAAAAAGTGAAAAAAAAATTGGTCTGATTTTTTCGTACTTTTCAGATTTTTTTAATTTCCGCAGTCAGGATGAAAGAAAGTTTTTTTTTTACAAATTTCAAAATCTGTCAATTATTGTCCAAATTATTTTTATTTCACATCTAGACATGTGAAATGTATGAACTATGGCAAAAAAGTGAAAAAAAAAATTGGTTTGATTTTTTCGTACTTTTCAGATTTTCTTAGTTTTCATTTAAGGTCCTTGGTCAGGAAAAAAGACAGATTTTTGAAAAATTTCAAAATCTGTCAATTATTGTCCAAATTATTTTTATTTCACATCTAGACATGTGAAATGTATGAACTATGGCAAAAAAGTGAAAAAAAAATTGGTTTGATTTTTTCGTACTTTTCAGATTTTCTTAGTTTTCATTTAAGGTCCGTGGTCAGGAAAAAAGACAGATTTTTGAAAAATTTCAAAATCTGTCAATTATTGTCCAAATTATTTTTATTTCACATCTAGACATGTGAAATGTATGAACTATGGCAAAAAAGTGAAAAAAAAATTGGTTTCATTTTTTCGTACTTTTCAGATTTTCTTAGTTTTCATTTAAGGTCCGTGGTCAGGAAAAAAGACAGATTTTTGAAAAATTTCAAAATCTGTCAATTATTGTCCAAATTATTTTTATTTCACATCTAGACATGTGAAATGTATGAACTATGGCAAAAAAGTGAAAAAAAAATTGGTCTGATTTTTTCGTACTTTTCAGATTTTCTTAGTTTTCATTTAAGGTCCTTGGTCAGGAAAAAAGACAGATTTTTGAAAAATTTCAAAATCTGTCAATTATTGTCCAAATTATTTTTATTTCACATCTAGACATGTGAAATGTATGAACTATGGCAAAAAAGTGAAAAAAAAATTGGTTTGATTTTTTCGTACTTTTCAGATTTTCTTAGTTTTCATTTAAGGTCCGTGGTCAGGAAAAAAGACAGATTTTTGAAAAATTTCAAAATCTGTCAATTATTGTCAAAATTATTTTTATTTCACATCTAGACATGTGAAATGTATGAACTATGGCAAAAAAGTGAAAAAAAAATTGGTTTGATTTTTTCGTACTTTTCAGATTTTCTTAGTTTTCATTTAAGGTCCGTGGTCAGGAAAAAAGACAGATTTTTGAAAAATTTCAAAATCTGTCAATTATTGTCCAAATTATTTTTATTTCACATCTAGACATGTGAAATGTATGAACTATGGCAAAAAAGTGAAAAAAAAATTGGTTTGATTTTTTCGTACTTTTCAGATTTTCTTAGTTTTCATTTAAGGTCCGTGGTCAGGAAAAAAGACAGATTTTTGAAAAATTTCAAAATCTGTCAATTATTGTCCAAATTATTTTTATTTCACATCTAGACATGTGAAATGTATGAACTATGGCAAAAAAGTGAAAAAAAAATTGGTCTGATTTTTTCGTACTTTTCAGATTTTCTTAGTTTTCATTTAAGGTCCTTGGTCAGGAAAAAAGACAGATTTTTGAAAAATTTCAAAATCTGTCAATTATTGTCCAAATTATTTTTATTTCACATCTAGACATGTGAAATGTATGAACTATGGCAAAAAAGTGAAAAAAAAATTGGTTTGATTTTTTCGTACTTTTCAGATTTTTTTAATTTTCGTGGTCAGGATGAGAGAAAGTTTTTTTTTTACAAATTTCAAAATCTGTAAATTATTGTCCAAATTATTTTTATTTCACATCTAGACATGTGAAATGTATGAACTATGGCAAAAAATTTGAAAAAAAATTGGTTTGATTTTTTCGTACTTTTCAGATTTTCTTAGTTTTCATTTAAGGTCCGTGGTCAGGAAAAAAGACAGATTTTTGAAAAATTTCAAGATCTGTCAATTATTGTCCAAATTATTTTTATTTCACATCTAGACATGTGAAATGTATGAACTATGGCAAAAAAGTGAAAAAAAAATTGGTTTCATTTTTTCGTACTTTTCAGATTTTCTTAGTTTTCATTTAAGGTCCGTGGTCAGGAAAAAAGACAGATTTTTGAAAAATTTCAAAATCTGTCAATTATTGTCCAAATTATTTTTATTTCACATCTAGACATGTGAAATGTATGAACTATGGCAAAAAAGTGAAAAAAAAATTGGTTTGATTTTTTCGTACTTTTCAGATTTTCTTAGTTTTCATTTAAGGTCCGTGGTCAGGAAAAAAGACAGATTTTTGAAAAATTTCAAAATCTGTCAATTATTGTCCAAATTATTTTTATTTCACATCTAGACATGTGAAATGTATGAACTATGGCAAAAAAGTGAAAAAAAAATTGGTTTCATTTTTTCGTACTTTTCAGATTTTCTTAGTTTTCATTTAAGGTCCGTGGTCAGGAAAAAAGACAGATTTTTGAAAAATTTCAAAATCTGTCAATTATTGTCAAAATTATTTTTATTTCACATCTAGACATGTGAAATGTATGAACTATGGCAAAAAAAGTGAAAAAAAAATTGGTCTGATTTTTTCGTACTTTTCAGATTTTTTTAATTTCCGCAGTCAGGATGAAAGAAAGTTTTTTTTTTACAAATTTCAAAATCTGTCAATTATTGTCCAAATTATTTTTATTTCACATCTAGACATGTGAAATGTATGAACTATGGCAAAAAAGTGAAAAAAAAATTGGTTTGATTTTTTCGTACTTTTCATATTTTCTTAGTTTTCATTTAAGGTCCTTGGTCAGGAAAAAAGACAGATTTTTGAAAAATTTCAAAATCTGTCAATTATTGTCCAAATTATTTTTATTTCACATCTAGACATGTGAAATGTATGAACTATGGCAAAAAAGTGAAAAAAAAATTGGTTTGATTTTTTCGTACTTTTCAGATTTTCTTAGTTTTCATTTAAGGTCCGTGGTCAGGAAAAAAGACAGATTTTTGAAAAATTTCAAAATCTGTCAATTATTGTCCAAATTATTTTTATTTCACATCTAGACATGTGAAATGTATGAACTATGGCAAAAAAGTGAAAAAAAAATTGGTTTGATTTTTTCGTACTTTTCAGATTTTCTTAGTTTTCATTTAAGGTCCGTGGTCAGGAAAAAAGACAGATTTTTGAAAAATTTCAAAATCTGTCAATTATTGTCCAAATTATTTTTATTTCACATCTAGACATGTGAAATGTATGAACTATGGCAAAAAAGTGAAAAAAAAATTGGTTTGATTTTTTCGTACTTTTCAGATTTTCTTAGTTTTCATTTAAGGTCCGTGGTCAGGAAAAAAGACAGATTTTTGAAAAATTTCAAAATCTGTCAATTATTGTCCAAATTATTTTTATTTCACATCTAGACATGTGAAATGTATGAACTATGGCAAAAAAGTGAAAAAAAAATTGGTTTGATTTTTTCGTACTTTTCAGATTTTCTTAGTTTTCATTTAAGGTCCGTGGTCAGGAAAAAAGACAGATTTTTGAAAAATTTCAAAATCTGTCAATTATTGTCCAAATTATTTTTATTTCACATCTAGACATGTGAAATGTATGAACTATGGCAAAAAAGTGAAAAAAAAATTGGTCTGATTTTTTCGTACTTTTCAGATTTTCTTAGTTTTCATTTAAGGTCCTTGGTCAGGAAAAAAGACAGATTTTTGAAAAATTTCAAAATCTGTCAATTATTGTCCAAATTATTTTTATTTCACATCTAGACATGTGAAATGTATGAACTATGGCAAAAAAGTGAAAAAAAAATTGGTTTGATTTTTTCGTACTTTTCAGATTTTCTTAGTTTTCATTTAAGGTCCGTGGTCAGGAAAAAAGACAGATTTTTGAAAAATTTCAAAATCTGTCAATTATTGTCCAAATTATTTTTATTTCACATCTAGACATGTGAAATGTATGAACTATGGCAAAAAAGTGAAAAAAAAATTGGTCTGATTTTTTCGTACTTTTCAGATTTTCTTAGTTTTCATTTAAGGTCCTTGGTCAGGAAAAAAGACAGATTTTTGAAAAATTTCAAAATCTGTCAATTATTGTCCAAATTATTTTTATTTCACATCTAGACATGTGAAATGTATGAACTATGGCAAAAAAGTGAAAAAAAAATTGGTTTGATTTTTTCGTACTTTTCAGATTTTTTTAATTTTCGTGGTCAGGATGAGAGAAAGTTTTTTTTTTACAAATTTCAAAATCTGTAAATTATTGTCCAAATTATTTTTATTTCACATCTAGACATGTGAAATGTATGAACTATGGCAAAAAATTTGAAAAAAAATTGGTTTGATTTTTTCGTACTTTTCAGATTTTCTTAGTTTTCATTTAAGGTCCGTGGTCAGGAAAAAAGACAGATTTTTGAAAAATTTCAAGATCTGTCAATTATTGTCCAAATTATTTTTATTTCACATCTAGACATGTGAAATGTATGAACTATGGCAAAAAAGTGAAAAAAAAATTGGTTTCATTTTTTCGTACTTTTCAGATTTTCTTAGTTTTCATTTAAGGTCCGTGGTCAGGAAAAAAGACAGATTTTTGAAAAATTTCAAAATCTGTCAATTATTGTCCAAATTATTTTTATTTCACATCTAGACATGTGAAATGTATGAACTATGGCAAAAAAGTGAAAAAAAAATTGGTTTGATTTTTTCGTACTTTTCAGATTTTCTTAGTTTTCATTTAAGGTCCGTGGTCAGGAAAAAAGACAGATTTTTGAAAAATTTCAAAATCTGTCAATTATTGTCCAAATTATTTTTATTTCACATCTAGACATGTGAAATGTATGAACTATGGCAAAAAAGTGAAAAAAAAATTGGTTTCATTTTTTCGTACTTTTCAGATTTTCTTAGTTTTCATTTAAGGTCCGTGGTCAGGAAAAAAGACAGATTTTTGAAAAATTTCAAAATCTGTCAATTATTGTCAAAATTATTTTTATTTCACATCTAGACATGTGAAATGTATGAACTATGGCAAAAAAAGTGAAAAAAAAATTGGTCTGATTTTTTCGTACTTTTCAGATTTTTTTAATTTCCGCAGTCAGGATGAAAGAAAGTTTTTTTTTTACAAATTTCAAAATCTGTCAATTATTGTCCAAATTATTTTTATTTCACATCTAGACATGTGAAATGTATGAACTATGGCAAAAAAGTGAAAAAAAAATTGGTTTGATTTTTTCGTACTTTTCAGATTTTCTTAGTTTTCATTTAAGGTCCGTGGTCAGGAAAAAAGACAGATTTTTGAAAAATTTCAAGATCTGTCAATTATTGTCCAAATTATTTTTATTTCACATCTAGACATGTGAAATGTATGAACTATGGCAAAAAAGTGAAAAAAAAATTGGTTTCATTTTTTCGTACTTTTCAGATTTTCTTAGTTTTCATTTAAGGTCCGTGGTCAGGAAAAAAGACAGATTTTTGAAAAATTTCAAAATCTGTCAATTATTGTCCAAATTATTTTTATTTCACATCTAGACATGTGAAATGTATGAACTATGGCAAAAAAGTGAAAAAAAAATTGGTTTGATTTTTTCGTACTTTTCAGATTTTCTTAGTTTTCATTTAAGGTCCGTGGTCAGGAAAAAAGACAGATTTTTGAAAAATTTCAAAATCTGTCAATTATTGTCCAAATTATTTTTATTTCACATCTAGACATGTGAAATGTATGAACTATGGCAAAAAAGTGAAAAAAAAATTGGTTTCATTTTTTCGTACTTTTCAGATTTTCTTAGTTTTCATTTAAGGTCCGTGGTCAGGAAAAAAGACAGATTTTTGAAAAATTTCAAAATCTGTCAATTATTGTCAAAATTATTTTTATTTCACATCTAGACATGTGAAATGTATGAACTATGGCAAAAAAAGTGAAAAAAAAATTGGTCTGATTTTTTCGTACTTTTCAGATTTTTTTAATTTCCGCAGTCAGGATGAAAGAAAGTTTTTTTTTTACAAATTTCAAAATCTGTCAATTATTGTCCAAATTATTTTTATTTCACATCTAGACATGTGAAATGTATGAACTATGGCAAAAAAGTGAAAAAAAAATTGGTTTGATTTTTTCGTACTTTTCAGATTTTCTTAGTTTTCATTTAAGGTCCTTGGTCAGGAAAAAAGACAGATTTTTGAAAAATTTCAAAATCTGTCAATTATTGTCCAAATTATTTTTATTTCACATCTAGACATGTGAAATGTATGAACTATGGCAAAAAAGTGAAAAAAAAATTGGTTTGATTTTTTCGTACTTTTCAGATTTTCTTAGTTTTCATTTAAGGTCCTTGGTCAGGAAAAAAGACAGATTTTTGAAAAATTTCAAAATCTGTCAATTATTGTCCAAATTATTTTTATTTCACATCTAGACATGTGAAATGTATGAACTATGGCAAAAAAGTGAAAAAAAAATTGGTTTGATTTTTTCGTACTTTTCAGATTTTCTTAGTTTTCATTTAAGGTCCGTGGTCAGGAAAAAAGACAGATTTTTGAAAAATTTCAAAATCTGTCAATTATTGTCCAAATTATTTTTATTTCACATCTAGACATGTGAAATGTATGAACTATGGCAAAAAAGTGAAAAAAAAATTGGTTTGATTTTTTCGTACTTTTCAGATTTTCTTAGTTTTCATTTAAGGTCCGTGGTCAGGAAAAAAGACAGATTTTTGAAAAATTTCAAAATCTGTCAATTATTGTCCAAATTATTTTTATTTCACATCTAGACATGTGAAATGTATGAACTATGGCAAAAAAGTGAAAAAAAAATTGGTTTGATTTTTTCGTACTTTTCAGATTTTCTTAGTTTTCATTTAAGGTCCGTGGTCAGGAAAAAAGACAGATTTTTGAAAAATTTCAAAATCTGTCAATTATTGTCCAAATTATTTTTATTTCACATCTAGACATGTGAAATGTATGAACTATGGCAAAAAAGTGAAAAAAAAATTGGTTTGATTTTTTCGTACTTTTCAGATTTTCTTAGTTTTCATTTAAGGTCCGTGGTCAGGAAAAAAGACAGATTTTTGAAAAATTTCAAAATCTGTCAATTATTGTCCAAATTATTTTTATTTCACATCTAGACATGTGAAATGTATGAACTATGGCAAAAAAGTGAAAAAAAAATTGGTTTCATTTTTTCGTACTTTTCAGATTTTCTTAGTTTTCATTTAAGGTCCGTGGTCAGGAAAAAAGACAGATTTTTGAAAAATTTCAAAATCTGTCAATTATTGTCCAAATTATTTTTATTTCACATCTAGACATGTGAAATGTATGAACTATGGCAAAAAAGTGAAAAAAAAATTGGTTTGATTTTTTCGTACTTTTCAGATTTTCTTAGTTTTCATTTAAGGTCCGTGGTCAGGAAAAAAGACAGATTTTTGAAAAATTTCAAAATCTGTCAATTATTGTCCAAATTATTTTTATTTCACATCTAGACATGTGAAATGTATGAACTATGGCAAAAAAGTGAAAAAAAAATTGGTTTGATTTTTTCGTACTTTTCAGATTTTCTTAGTTTTCATTTAAGGTCCGTGGTCAGGAAAAAAGACAGATTTTTGAAAAATTTCAAAATCTGTCAATTATTGTCCAAATTATTTTTATTTCACATCTAGACATGTGAAATGTATGAACTATGGCAAAAAAGTGAAAAAAAAATTGGTTTGATTTTTTCGTACTTTTCAGATTTTCTTAGTTTTCATTTAAGGTCCGTGGTCAGGAAAAAAGACAGATTTTTGAAAAATTTCAAAATCTGTCAATTATTGTCCAAATTATTTTTATTTCACATCTAGACATGTGAAATGTATGAACTATGGCAAAAAAGTGAAAAAAAAATTGGTTTCATTTTTTCGTACTTTTCAGATTTTCTTAGTTTTCATTTAAGGTCCGTGGTCAGGAAAAAAGACAGATTTTTGAAAAATTTCAAAATCTGTCAATTATTGTCAAAATTATTTTTATTTCACATCTAGACATGTGAAATGTATGAACTATGGCAAAAAAAGTGAAAAAAAAATTGGTCTGATTTTTTCGTACTTTTCAGATTTTTTTAATTTCCGCAGTCAGGATGAAAGAAAGTTTTTTTTTTACAAATTTCAAAATCTGTCAATTATTGTCCAAATTATTTTTATTTCACATCTAGACATGTGAAATGTATGAACTATGGCAAAAAAGTGAAAAAAAAATTGGTTTGATTTTTTCGTACTTTTCAGATTTTCTTAGTTTTCATTTAAGGTCCTTGGTCAGGAAAAAAGACAGATTTTTGAAAAATTTCAAAATCTGTCAATTATTGTCCAAATTATTTTTATTTCACATCTAGACATGTGAAATGTATGAACTATGGCAAAAAAGTGAAAAAAAAATTGGTTTGATTTTTTCGTACTTTTCAGATTTTCTTAGTTTTCATTTAAGGTCCGTGGTCAGGAAAAAAGACAGATTTTTGAAAAATTTCAAAATCTGTCAATTATTGTCCAAATTATTTTTATTTCACATCTAGACATGTGAAATGTATGAACTATGGCAAAAAAGTGAAAAAAAAATTGGTTTGATTTTTTCGTACTTTTCAGATTTTCTTAGTTTTCATTTAAGGTCCGTGGTCAGGAAAAAAGACAGATTTTTGAAAAATTTCAAAATCTGTCAATTATTGTCCAAATTATTTTTATTTCACATCTAGACATGTGAAATGTATGAACTATGGCAAAAAAGTGAAAAAAAAATTGGTTTGATTTTTTCGTACTTTTCAGATTTTCTTAGTTTTCATTTAAGGTCCGTGGTCAGGAAAAAAGACAGATTTTTGAAAAATTTCAAAATCTGTCAATTATTGTCCAAATTATTTTTATTTCACATCTAGACATGTGAAATGTATGAACTATGGCAAAAAAGTGAAAAAAAAATTGGTTTGATTTTTTCGTACTTTTCAGATTTTCTTAGTTTTCATTTAAGGTCCGTGGTCAGGAAAAAAGACAGATTTTTGAAAAATTTCAAAATCTGTCAATTATTGTCCAAATTATTTTTATTTCACATCTAGACATGTGAAATGTATGAACTATGGCAAAAAAGTGAAAAAAAAATTGGTTTCATTTTTTCGTACTTTTCAGATTTTCTTAGTTTTCATTTAAGGTCCGTGGTCAGGAAAAAAGACAGATTTTTGAAAAATTTCAAAATCTGTCAATTATTGTCAAAATTATTTTTATTTCACATCTAGACATGTGAAATGTATGAACTATGGCAAAAAAAGTGAAAAAAAAATTGGTCTGATTTTTTCGTACTTTTCAGATTTTTTTAATTTTCGTGGTCATGATGAGAGAAAGTTTTTTTTTTACAAATTTCAAAATCTGTAAATTATTGTCCAAATTATTTTTATTTCACAACTAGACATGTGAAATGTATGAACCATGGCAAAAAATTTGAAAAAAAATTGGTTTGATTTTTTCGTACTTTTCAGATTTTCTTAGTTTTCATTTAAGGTCCGTGGTCAGGAAAAAAGACAGATTTTTGAAAAATTTCAAAATCTGTCAATTATTGTCAAAATTATTTTTATTTCACATCTAGACATGTGAAATGTATGAACTATGGCAAAAAAAGTGAAAAAAAAATTGGTCTGATTTTTTCGTACTTTTCAGATTTTTTTAATTTCCGCAGTCAGGATGAAAGAAAGTTTTTTTTTTACAAATTTCAAAATCTGTCAATTATTGTCCAAATTATTTTTATTTCACATCTAGACATGTGAAATGTATGAACTATGGCAAAAAAGTGAAAAAAAAATTGGTTTGATTTTTTCGTACTTTTCAGATTTTCTTAGTTTTCATTTAAGGTCCTTGGTCAGGAAAAAAGACAGATTTTTGAAAAATTTCAAAATCTGTCAATTATTGTCCAAATTATTTTTATTTCACATCTAGACATGTGAAATGTATGAACTATGGCAAAAAAGTGAAAAAAAAATTGGTTTGATTTTTTCGTACTTTTCAGATTTTCTTAGTTTTCATTTAAGGTCCGTGGTCAGGAAAAAAGACAGATTTTTGAAAAATTTCAAAATCTGTCAATTATTGTCCAAATTATTTTTATTTCACATCTAGACATGTGAAATGTATGAACTATGGCAAAAAAGTGAAAAAAAAATTGGTTTGATTTTTTCGTACTTTTCAGATTTTCTTAGTTTTCATTTAAGGTCCGTGGTCAGGAAAAAAGACAGATTTTTGAAAAATTTCAAAATCTGTCAATTATTGTCAAAATTATTTTTATTTCACATCTAGACATGTGAAATGTATGAACTATGGCAAAAAAGTGAAAAAAAAATTGGTTTGATTTTTTCGTACTTTTCAGATTTTCTTAGTTTTCATTTAAGGTCCGTGGTCAGGAAAAAAGACAGATTTTTGAAAAATTTCAAAATCTGTCAATTATTGTCCAAATTATTTTTATTTCACATCTAGACATGTGAAATGTATGAACTATGGCAAAAAAGTGAAAAAAAAATTGGTTTGATTTTTTCGTACTTTTCAGATTTTCTTAGTTTTCATTTAAGGTCCGTGGTCAGGAAAAAAGACAGATTTTTGAAAAATTTCAAAATCTGTCAATTATTGTCCAAATTATTTTTATTTCACATCTAGACATGTGAAATGTATGAACTATGGCAAAAAAAGTGAAAAAAAAATTGGTCTGATTTTTTCGTACTTTTCAGATTTTTTTAATTTTCGTGGTCATGATGAGAGAAAGTTTTTTTTTTACAAATTTCAAAATCTGTAAATTATTGTCCAAATTATTTTTATTTCACAACTAGACATGTGAAATGTATGAACCATGGCAACAAATTTGAAAAAAAATTGGTTTGATTTTTTCGTACTTTTCAGATTTTCTTAGTTTTCATTTAAGGTCCGTGGTCAGGAAAAAAGACAGATTTTTGAAAAATTTCAAAATCTGTCAATTATTGTCCAAATTATTTTTATTTCACATCTAGACATGTGAAATGTATGAACTATGGCAAAAAAGTGAAAAAAAAATTGGTTTGATTTTTTCGTACTTTTCAGATTTTCTTAGTTTTCATTTAAGGTCCTTGGTCAGGAAAAAAGACAGATTTTTGAAAAATTTCAAAATCTGTCAATTATTGTCAAAATTATTTTTATTTCACATCTAGACATGTGAAATGTATGAACTATGGCAAAAAAGTGAAAAAAAAATTGGTTTGATTTTTTCGTACTTTTCAGATTTTCTAAGTTTTCATTTAAGGTCCGTGGTCAGGAAAAAAGACAGATTTTTGAAAAATTTCAAAATCTGTCAATTATTGTCAAAATTATTTTTATTTCACATCTAGACATGTGAAATGTATGAACTATGGCAAAAAAGTGAAAAAAAAATTGGTTTGATTTTTTCGTACTTTTCAGATTTTCTTAGTTTTCATTTAAGGTCCGTGGTCAGGAAAAAAGACAGATTTTTGAAAAATTTCAAAATCTGTCAATTATTGTCCAAATTATTTTTATTTCACATCTAGACATGTGAAATGTATGAACTATGGCAAAAAAAGTGAAAAAAAAATTGGTCTGATTTTTTCGTACTTTTCAGATTTTTTTAATTTTCGTGGTCATGATGAGAGAAAGTTTTTTTTTTACAAATTTCAAAATCTGTAAATTATTGTCCAACTTATTTTTATTTCACAACTAGACATGTGAAATGTATGAACCATGGCAACAAATTTGAAAAAAAATTGGTTTGATTTTTTCGTACTTTTCAGATTTTCTTAGTTTTCATTTAAGGTCCGTGGTCAGGAAAAAAGACAGATTTTTGAAAAATTTCAAAATCTGTCAATTATTGTCCAAATTATTTTTATTTCACATCTAGACATGTGAAATGTATGAACTATGGCAAAAAAGTGAAAAAAAAATTGGTTTGATTTTTTCGTACTTTTCAGATTTTCTTAGTTTTCATTTAAGGTCCTTGGTCAGGAAAAAAGACAGATTTTTGAAAAATTTCAAAATCTGTCAATTATTGTCAAAATTATTTTTATTTCACATCTAGACATGTGAAATGTATGAACTATGGCAAAAAAGTGAAAAAAAAATTGGTTTGATTTTTTCGTACTTTTCAGATTTTCTAAGTTTTCATTTAAGGTCCGTGGTCAGGAAAAAAGACAGATTTTTGAAAAATTTCAAAATCTGTCAATTATTGTCAAAATTATTTTTATTTCACATCTAGACATGTGAAATGTATGAACTATGGCAAAAAAGTGAAAAAAAAATTGGTTTCATTTTTTCGTACTTTTCAGATTTTCTTAGTTTTCATTTAAGGTCCGTGGTCAGGAAAAAAGACAGATTTTTGAAAAATTTCAAAATCTGTCAATTATTGTCCAAATTATTTTTATTTCACATCTAGACATGTGAAATGTATGAACTATGGCAAAAAAGTGAAAAAAAAATTGGTCTGATTTTTTCGTACTTTTCAGATTTTCTTAGTTTTCATTTAAGGTCCTTGGTCAGGAAAAAAGACAGATTTTTGAAAAATTTCAAAATCTGTCAATTATTGTCAAAATTATTTTTATTTCACATCTAGACATGTGAAATGTATGAACTATGGCAAAAAAGTGAAAAAAAAATTGGTTTGATTTTTTCGTACTTTTCAGATTTTCTTAGTTTTCATTTAAGGTCCGTGGTCAGGAAAAAAGACAGATTTTTGAAAAATTTCAAAATCTGTCAATTATTGTCCAAATTATTTTTATTTCACATCTAGACATGTGAAATGTATGAACTATGGCAAAAAAGTGAAAAAAAAATTGGTTTGATTTTTTCGTACTTTTCAGATTTTCTTAGTTTTCATTTAAGGTCCTTGGTCAGGAAAAAAGACAGATTTTTGAAAAATTTCAAAATCTGTCAATTATTGTCCAAATTATTTTTATTTCACATCTAGACATGTGAAATGTATGAACTATGGCAAAAAAGTGAAAAAAAAATTGGTTTTATTTTTTCGTACTTTTCAGATTTTCTTAGTTTTCATTTAAGGTCCGTGGTCAGGAAAAAAGACAGATTTTTGAAAAATTTCAAAATCTGTCAATTATTGTCCAAATTATTTTTATTTCACATCTAGACATGTGAAATGTATGAACTATGGCAAAAAAGTGAAAAAAAAATTGGTTTGATTTTTTCGTACTTTTCAGATTTTCTTAGTTTTCATTTAAGGTCCGTGGTCAGGAAAAAAGACAGATTTTTGAAAAATTTCAAAATCTGTCAATTATTGTCAAAATTATTTTTATTTCACATCTAGACATGTGAAATGTATGAACTATGGCAAAAAAAGTGAAAAAAAAATTGGTCTGATTTTTTCGTACTTTTCAGATTTTTTTAATTTTCGTGGTCATGATGAGAGAAAGTTTTTTTTTTACAAATTTCAAAATCTGTAAATTATTGTCCAAATTATTTTTATTTCACAACTAGACATGTGAAATGTATGAACCATGGCAAAAAATTTGAAAAAAAATTGGTTTGATTTTTTCGTACTTTTCAGATTTTCTTAGTTTTCATTTAAGGTCCGTGGTCAGGAAAAAAGACAGATTTTTGAAAAATTTCAAAATCTGTCAATTATTGTCAAAATTATTTTTATTTCACATCTAGACATGTGAAATGTATGAACTATGGCAAAAAAAGTGAAAAAAAAATTGGTCTGATTTTTTCGTACTTTTCAGATTTTTTTAATTTCCGCAGTCAGGATGAAAGAAAGTTTTTTTTTTACAAATTTCAAAATCTGTCAATTATTGTCCAAATTATTTTTATTTCACATCTAGACATGTGAAATGTATGAACTATGGCAAAAAAGTGAAAAAAAAATTGGTTTGATTTTTTCGTACTTTTCAGATTTTCTTAGTTTTCATTTAAGGTCCTTGGTCAGGAAAAAAGACAGATTTTTGAAAAATTTCAAAATCTGTCAATTATTGTCAAAATTATTTTTATTTCACATCTAGACATGTGAAATGTATGAACTATGGCAAAAAAGTGAAAAAAAAATTGGTTTGATTTTTTCGTACTTTTCAGATTTTCTTAGTTTTCATTTAAGGTCCGTGGTCAGGAAAAAAGACAGATTTTTGAAAAATTTCAAAATCTGTCAATTATTGTCAAAATTATTTTTATTTCACATCTAGACATGTGAAATGTATGAACTATGGCAAAAAAGTGAAAAAAAAATTGGTTTCATTTTTTCGTACTTTTCAGATTTTCTTAGTTTTCATTTAAGGTCCGTGGTCAGGAAAAAAGACAGATTTTTGAAAAATTTCAAAATCTGTCAATTATTGTCCAAATTATTTTTATTTCACATCTAGACATGTGAAATGTATGAACTATGGCAAAAAAGTGAAAAAAAAATTGGTTTCATTTTTTCGTACTTTTCAGATTTTCTTAGTTTTCATTTAAGGTCCGTGGTCAGGAAAAAAGACAGATTTTTGAAAAATTTCAAAATCTGTCAATTATTGTCCAAATTATTTTTATTTCACATCTAGACATGTGAAATGTATGAACTATGGCAAAAAAGTGAAAAAAAAATTGGTCTGATTTTTTCGTACTTTTCAGATTTTCTTAGTTTTCATTTAAGGTCCTTGGTCAGGAAAAAAGACAGATTTTTGAAAAATTTCAAAATCTGTCAATTATTGTCAAAATTATTTTTATTTCACATCTAGACATGTGAAATGTATGAACTATGGCAAAAAAGTGAAAAAAAAATTGGTTTGATTTTTTCGTACTTTTCAGATTTTCTTAGTTTTCATTTAAGGTCCGTGGTCAGGAAAAAAGACAGATTTTTGAAAAATTTCAAAATCTGTCAATTATTGTCCAAATTATTTTTATTTCACATCTAGACATGTGAAATGTATGAACTATGGCAAAAAAGTGAAAAAAAAATTGGTTTGATTTTTTCGTACTTTTCAGATTTTCTTAGTTTTCATTTAAGGTCCGTGGTCAGGAAAAAAGACAGATTTTTGAAAAATTTCAAAATCTGTCAATTATTGTCAAAATTATTTTTATTTCACATCTAGACATGTGAAATGTATGAACTATGGCAAAAAAAGTGAAAAAAAAATTGGTCTGATTTTTTCGTACTTTTCAGATTTTTTTAATTTTCGTGGTCATGATGAGAGAAAGTTTTTTTTTTACAAATTTCAAAATCTGTAAATTATTGTCCAAATTATTTTTATTTCACAACTAGACATGTGAAATGTATGAACCATGGCAAAAAATTTGAAAAAAAATTGGTTTGATTTTTTCGTACTTTTCAGATTTTCTTAGTTTTCATTTAAGGTCCGTGGTCAGGAAAAAAGACAGATTTTTGAAAAATTTCAAAATCTGTCAATTATTGTCAAAATTATTTTTATTTCACATCTAGACATGTGAAATGTATGAACTATGGCAAAAAAAGTGAAAAAAAAATTGGTCTGATTTTTTCGTACTTTTCAGATTTTTTTAATTTCCGCAGTCAGGATGAAAGAAAGTTTTTTTTTTACAAATTTCAAAATCTGTCAATTATTGTCCAAATTATTTTTATTTCACATCTAGACATGTGAAATGTATGAACTATGGCAAAAAAGTGAAAAAAAAATTGGTTTGATTTTTTCGTACTTTTCAGATTTTCTTAGTTTTCATTTAAGGTCCTTGGTCAGGAAAAAAGACAGATTTTTGAAAAATTTCAAAATCTGTCAATTATTGTCAAAATTATTTTTATTTCACATCTAGACATGTGAAATGTATGAACTATGGCAAAAAAGTGAAAAAAAAATTGGTTTGATTTTTTCGTACTTTTCAGATTTTCTTAGTTTTCATTTAAGGTCCGTGGTCAGGAAAAAAGACAGATTTTTGAAAAATTTCAAAATCTGTCAATTATTGTCAAAATTATTTTTATTTCACATCTAGACATGTGAAATGTATGAACTATGGCAAAAAAGTGAAAAAAAAATTGGTTTCATTTTTTCGTACTTTTCAGATTTTCTTAGTTTTCATTTAAGGTCCGTGGTCAGGAAAAAAGACAGATTTTTGAAAAATTTCAAAATCTGTCAATTATTGTCCAAATTATTTTTATTTCACATCTAGACATGTGAAATGTATGAACTATGGCAAAAAAGTGAAAAAAAAATTGGTCTGATTTTTTCGTACTTTTCAGATTTTCTTAGTTTTCATTTAAGGTCCTTGGTCAGGAAAAAAGACAGATTTTTGAAAAATTTCAAAATCTGTCAATTATTGTCCAAATTATTTTTATTTCACATCTAGACATGTGAAATGTATGAACTATGGCAAAAAAGTGAAAAAAAAATTGGTTTGATTTTTTCGTACTTTTCAGATTTTCTTAGTTTTCATTTAAGGTCCGTGGTCAGGAAAAAAGACAGATTTTTGAAAAATTTCAAAATCTGTCAATTATTGTCAAAATTATTTTTATTTCACATCTAGACATGTGAAATGTATGAACTATGGCAAAAAAGTGAAAAAAAAATTGGTTTGATTTTTTCGTACTTTTCAGATTTTCTTAGTTTTCATTTAAGGTCCGTGGTCAGGAAAAAAGACAGATTTTTGAAAAATTTCAAAATCTGTCAATTATTGTCCAAATTATTTTTATTTCACATCTAGACATGTGAAATGTATGAACTATGGCAAAAAAGTGAAAAAAAAATTGGTTTGATTTTTTCGTACTTTTCAGATTTTCTTAGTTTTCATTTAAGGTCCGTGGTCAGGAAAAAAGACAGATTTTTGAAAAATTTCAAAATCTGTCAATTATTGTCCAAATTATTTTTATTTCACATCTAGACATGTGAAATGTATGAACTATGGCAAAAAAGTGAAAAAAAAATTGGTCTGATTTTTTCGTACTTTTCAGATTTTCTTAGTTTTCATTTAAGGTCCTTGGTCAGGAAAAAAGACAGATTTTTGAAAAATTTCAAAATCTGTCAATTATTGTCCAAATTATTTTTATTTCACATCTAGACATGTGAAATGTATGAACTATGGCAAAAAAGTGAAAAAAAAATTGGTTTGATTTTTTCGTACTTTTCAGATTTTTTTAATTTTCGTGGTCAGGATGAGAGAAAGTTTTTTTTTTACAAATTTCAAAATCTGTAAATTATTGTCCAAATTATTTTTATTTCACATCTAGACATGTGAAATGTATGAACTATGGCAAAAAAGTGAAAAAAAAATTGGTTTGATTTTTTCGTACTTTTCAGATTTTCTTAGTTTTCATTTAAGGTCCGTGGTCAGGAAAAAAGACAGATTTTTGAAAAATTTCAAAATCTGTCAATTATTGTCAAAATTATTTTTATTTCACATCTAGACATGTGAAATGTATGAACTATGGCAAAAAAAGTGAAAAAAAAATTGGTCTGATTTTTTCGTACTTTTCAGATTTTTTTAATTTTCGTGGTCATGATGAGAGAAAGTTTTTTTTTTACAAATTTCAAAATCTGTAAATTATTGTCCAAATTATTTTTATTTCACAACTAGACATGTGAAATGTATGAACCATGGCAAAAAATTTGAAAAAAAATTGGTTTGATTTTTTCGTACTTTTCAGATTTTCTTAGTTTTCATTTAAGGTCCGTGGTCAGGAAAAAAGACAGATTTTTGAAAAATTTCAAAATCTGTCAATTATTGTCAAAATTATTTTTATTTCACATCTAGACATGTGAAATGTATGAACTATGGCAAAAAAAGTGAAAAAAAAATTGGTCTGATTTTTTCGTACTTTTCAGATTTTTTTAATTTCCGCAGTCAGGATGAAAGAAAGTTTTTTTTTTACAAATTTCAAAATCTGTCAATTATTGTCCAAATTATTTTTATTTCACATCTAGACATGTGAAATGTATGAACTATGGCAAAAAAGTGAAAAAAAAATTGGTTTGATTTTTTCGTACTTTTCAGATTTTCTTAGTTTTCATTTAAGGTCCTTGGTCAGGAAAAAAGACAGATTTTTGAAAAATTTCAAAATCTGTCAATTATTGTCAAAATTATTTTTATTTCACATCTAGACATGTGAAATGTATGAACTATGGCAAAAAAGTGAAAAAAAAATTGGTTTGATTTTTTCGTACTTTTCAGATTTTCTTAGTTTTCATTTAAGGTCCGTGGTCAGGAAAAAAGACAGATTTTTGAAAAATTTCAAAATCTGTCAATTATTGTCAAAATTATTTTTATTTCACATCTAGACATGTGAAATGTATGAACTATGGCAAAAAAGTGAAAAAAAAATTGGTTTGATTTTTTCGTACTTTTCAGATTTTCTTAGTTTTCATTTAAGGTCCGTGGTCAGGAAAAAAGACAGATTTTTGAAAAATTTCAAAATCTGTCAATTATTGTCCAAATTATTTTTATTTCACATCTAGACATGTGAAATGTATGAACTATGGCAAAAAAGTGAAAAAAAAATTGGTTTGATTTTTTCGTACTTTTCAGATTTTCTTAGTTTTCATTTAAGGTCCGTGGTCAGGAAAAAAGACAGATTTTTGAAAAATTTCAAAATCTGTCAATTATTGTCCAAATTATTTTTATTTCACATCTAGACATGTGAAATGTATGAACTATGGCAAAAAAGTGAAAAAAAAATTGGTCTGATTTTTTCGTACTTTTCAGATTTTCTTAGTTTTCATTTAAGGTCCTTGGTCAGGAAAAAAGACAGATTTTTGAAAAATTTCAAAATCTGTCAATTATTGTCCAAATTATTTTTATTTCACATCTAGACATGTGAAATGTATGAACTATGGCAAAAAAGTGAAAAAAAAATTGGTTTGATTTTTTCGTACTTTTCAGATTTTTTTAATTTTCGTGGTCAGGATGAGAGAAAGTTTTTTTTTTACAAATTTCAAAATCTGTAAATTATTGTCCAAATTATTTTTATTTCACATCTAGACATGTGAAATGTATGAACTATGGCAAAAAAGTGAAAAAAAAATTGGTTTGATTTTTTCGTACTTTTCAGATTTTCTTAGTTTTCATTTAAGGTCCGTGGTCAGGAAAAAAGACAGATTTTTGAAAAATTTCAAAATCTGTCAATTATTGTCAAAATTATTTTTATTTCACATCTAGACATGTGAAATGTATGAACTATGGCAAAAAAAGTGAAAAAAAAATTGGTCTGATTTTTTCGTACTTTTCAGATTTTTTTAATTTTCGTGGTCATGATGAGAGAAAGTTTTTTTTTTACAAATTTCAAAATCTGTAAATTATTGTCCAAATTATTTTTATTTCACAACTAGACATGTGAAATGTATGAACCATGGCAAAAAATTTGAAAAAAAATTGGTTTGATTTTTTCGTACTTTTCAGATTTTCTTAGTTTTCATTTAAGGTCCGTGGTCAGGAAAAAAGACAGATTTTTGAAAAATTTCAAAATCTGTCAATTATTGTCAAAATTATTTTTATTTCACATCTAGACATGTGAAATGTATGAACTATGGCAAAAAAAGTGAAAAAAAAATTGGTCTGATTTTTTCGTACTTTTCAGATTTTTTTAATTTCCGCAGTCAGGATGAAAGAAAGTTTTTTTTTTACAAATTTCAAAATCTGTCAATTATTGTCCAAATTATTTTTATTTCACATCTAGACATGTGAAATGTATGAACTATGGCAAAAAAGTGAAAAAAAAATTGGTTTGATTTTTTCGTACTTTTCAGATTTTCTTAGTTTTCATTTAAGGTCCTTGGTCAGGAAAAAAGACAGATTTTTGAAAAATTTCAAAATCTGTCAATTATTGTCAAAATTATTTTTATTTCACATCTAGACATGTGAAATGTATGAACTATGGCAAAAAAGTGAAAAAAAAATTGGTTTGATTTTTTCGTACTTTTCAGATTTTCTTAGTTTTCATTTAAGGTCCGTGGTCAGGAAAAAAGACAGATTTTTGAAAAATTTCAAAATCTGTCAATTATTGTCAAAATTATTTTTATTTCACATCTAGACATGTGAAATGTATGAACTATGGCAAAAAAGTGAAAAAAAAATTGGTTTCATTTTTTCGTACTTTTCAGATTTTCTTAGTTTTCATTTAAGGTCCGTGGTCAGGAAAAAAGACAGATTTTTGAAAAATTTCAAAATCTGTCAATTATTGTCCAAATTATTTTTATTTCACATCTAGACATGTGAAATGTATGAACTATGGCAAAAAAGTGGAAAAAAAATTGGTCTGATTTTTTCGTACTTTTCAGATTTTCTTAGTTTTCATTTAAGGTCCTTGGTCAGGAAAAAAGACAGATTTTTGAAAAATTTCAAAATCTGTCAATTATTGTCCAAATTATTTTTATTTCACATCTAGACATGTGAAATGTATGAACTATGGCAAAAAAGTGAAAAAAAAATTGGTTTGATTTTTTCGTACTTTTCAGATTTTCTTAGTTTTCATTTAAGGTCCGTGGTCAGGAAAAAAGACAGATTTTTGAAAAATTTCAAAATCTGTCAATTATTGTCAAAATTATTTTTATTTCACATCTAGACATGTGAAATGTATGAACTATGGCAAAAAAGTGAAAAAAAAATTGGTTTGATTTTTTCGTACTTTTCAGATTTTCTTAGTTTTCATTTAAGGTCCGTGGTCAGGAAAAAAGACAGATTTTTGAAAAATTTCAAAATCTGTCAATTATTGTCCAAATTATTTTTATTTCACATCTAGACATGTGAAATGTATGAACTATGGCAAAAAAGTGAAAAAAAAATTGGTTTGATTTTTTCGTACTTTTCAGATTTTCTTAGTTTTCATTTAAGGTCCTTGGTCAGGAAAAAAGACAGATTTTTGAAAAATTTCAAAATCTGTCAATTATTGTCCAAATTATTTTTATTTCACATCTAGACATGTGAAATGTATGAACTATGGCAAAAAAGTGAAAAAAAAATTGGTTTGATTTTTTCGTACTTTTCAGATTTTTTTAATTTTCGTGGTCAGGATGAGAGAAAGTTTTTTTTTTACAAATTTCAAAATCTGTAAATTATTGTCCAAATTATTTTTATTTCACATCTAGACATGTGAAATGTATGAACTATGGCAAAAAATTTGAAAAAAAATTGGTTTGATTTTTTCGTACTTTTCAGATTTTCTTAGTTTTCATTTAAGGTCCGTGGTCAGGAAAAAAGACAGATTTTTGAAAAATTTCAAGATCTGTCAATTATTGTCCAAATTATTTTTATTTCACATCTAGACATGTGAAATGTATGAACTATGGCAAAAAAGTGAAAAAAAAATTGGTTTCATTTTTTCGTACTTTTCAGATTTTCTTAGTTTTCATTTAAGGTCCGTGGTCAGGAAAAAAGACAGATTTTTGAAAAATTTCAAAATCTGTCAATTATTGTCCAAATTATTTTTATTTCACATCTAGACATGTGAAATGTATGAACTATGGCAAAAAAGTGAAAAAAAAATTGGTTTGATTTTTTCGTACTTTTCAGATTTTCTTAGTTTTCATTTAAGGTCCGTGGTCAGGAAAAAAGACAGATTTTTGAAAAATTTCAAAATCTGTCAATTATTGTCCAAATTATTTTTATTTCACATCTAGACATGTGAAATGTATGAACTATGGCAAAAAAGTGAAAAAAAAATTGGTTTCATTTTTTCGTACTTTTCAGATTTTCTTAGTTTTCATTTAAGGTCCGTGGTCAGGAAAAAAGACAGATTTTTGAAAAATTTCAAAATCTGTCAATTATTGTCAAAATTATTTTTATTTCACATCTAGACATGTGAAATGTATGAACTATGGCAAAAAAAGTGAAAAAAAAATTGGTCTGATTTTTTCGTACTTTTCAGATTTTTTTAATTTCCGCAGTCAGGATGAAAGAAAGTTTTTTTTTTACAAATTTCAAAATCTGTCAATTATTGTCCAAATTATTTTTATTTCACATCTAGACATGTGAAATGTATGAACTATGGCAAAAAAGTGAAAAAAAAATTGGTTTGATTTTTTCGTACTTTTCAGATTTTCTTAGTTTTCATTTAAGGTCCTTGGTCAGGAAAAAAGACAGATTTTTGAAAAATTTCAAAATCTGTCAATTATTGTCCAAATTATTTTTATTTCACATCTAGACATGTGAAATGTATGAACTATGGCAAAAAAGTGAAAAAAAAATTGGTTTGATTTTTTCGTACTTTTCAGATTTTCTTAGTTTTCATTTAAGGTCCGTGGTCAGGAAAAAAGACAGATTTTTGAAAAATTTCAAAATCTGTCAATTATTGTCCAAATTATTTTTATTTCACATCTAGACATGTGAAATGTATGAACTATGGCAAAAAAGTGAAAAAAAAATTGGTTTGATTTTTTCGTACTTTTCAGATTTTCTTAGTTTTCATTTAAGGTCCGTGGTCAGGAAAAAAGACAGATTTTTGAAAAATTTCAAAATCTGTCAATTATTGTCCAAATTATTTTTATTTCACATCTAGACATGTGAAATGTATGAACTATGGCAAAAAAGTGAAAAAAAAATTGGTTTGATTTTTTCGTACTTTTCAGATTTTCTTAGTTTTCATTTAAGGTCCGTGGTCAGGAAAAAAGACAGATTTTTGAAAAATTTCAAAATCTGTCAATTATTGTCCAAATTATTTTTATTTCACATCTAGACATGTGAAATGTATGAACTATGGCAAAAAAGTGAAAAAAAAATTGGTTTGATTTTTTCGTACTTTTCAGATTTTCTTAGTTTTCATTTAAGGTCCGTGGTCAGGAAAAAAGACAGATTTTTGAAAAATTTCAAAATCTGTCAATTATTGTCCAAATTATTTTTATTTCACATCTAGACATGTGAAATGTATGAACTATGGCAAAAAAGTGAAAAAAAAATTGGTCTGATTTTTTCGTACTTTTCAGATTTTCTTAGTTTTCATTTAAGGTCCTTGGTCAGGAAAAAAGACAGATTTTTGAAAAATTTCAAAATCTGTCAATTATTGTCCAAATTATTTTTATTTCACATCTAGACATGTGAAATGTATGAACTATGGCAAAAAAGTGAAAAAAAAATTGGTTTGATTTTTTCGTACTTTTCAGATTTTCTTAGTTTTCATTTAAGGTCCGTGGTCAGGAAAAAAGACAGATTTTTGAAAAATTTCAAAATCTGTCAATTATTGTCCAAATTATTTTTATTTCACATCTAGACATGTGAAATGTATGAACTATGGCAAAAAAGTGAAAAAAAAATTGGTCTGATTTTTTCGTACTTTTCAGATTTTCTTAGTTTTCATTTAAGGTCCTTGGTCAGGAAAAAAGACAGATTTTTGAAAAATTTCAAAATCTGTCAATTATTGTCCAAATTATTTTTATTTCACATCTAGACATGTGAAATGTATGAACTATGGCAAAAAAGTGAAAAAAAAATTGGTTTGATTTTTTCGTACTTTTCAGATTTTTTTAATTTTCGTGGTCAGGATGAGAGAAAGTTTTTTTTTTACAAATTTCAAAATCTGTAAATTATTGTCCAAATTATTTTTATTTCACATCTAGACATGTGAAATGTATGAACTATGGCAAAAAATTTGAAAAAAAATTGGTTTGATTTTTTCGTACTTTTCAGATTTTCTTAGTTTTCATTTAAGGTCCGTGGTCAGGAAAAAAGACAGATTTTTGAAAAATTTCAAGATCTGTCAATTATTGTCCAAATTATTTTTATTTCACATCTAGACATGTGAAATGTATGAACTATGGCAAAAAAGTGAAAAAAAAATTGGTTTCATTTTTTCGTACTTTTCAGATTTTCTTAGTTTTCATTTAAGGTCCGTGGTCAGGAAAAAAGACAGATTTTTGAAAAATTTCAAAATCTGTCAATTATTGTCCAAATTATTTTTATTTCACATCTAGACATGTGAAATGTATGAACTATGGCAAAAAAGTGAAAAAAAAATTGGTTTGATTTTTTCGTACTTTTCAGATTTTCTTAGTTTTCATTTAAGGTCCGTGGTCAGGAAAAAAGACAGATTTTTGAAAAATTTCAAAATCTGTCAATTATTGTCCAAATTATTTTTATTTCACATCTAGACATGTGAAATGTATGAACTATGGCAAAAAAGTGAAAAAAAAATTGGTTTCATTTTTTCGTACTTTTCAGATTTTCTTAGTTTTCATTTAAGGTCCGTGGTCAGGAAAAAAGACAGATTTTTGAAAAATTTCAAAATCTGTCAATTATTGTCAAAATTATTTTTATTTCACATCTAGACATGTGAAATGTATGAACTATGGCAAAAAAAGTGAAAAAAAAATTGGTCTGATTTTTTCGTACTTTTCAGATTTTTTTAATTTCCGCAGTCAGGATGAAAGAAAGTTTTTTTTTTACAAATTTCAAAATCTGTCAATTATTGTCCAAATTATTTTTATTTCACATCTAGACATGTGAAATGTATGAACTATGGCAAAAAAGTGAAAAAAAAATTGGTTTGATTTTTTCGTACTTTTCAGATTTTCTTAGTTTTCATTTAAGGTCCTTGGTCAGGAAAAAAGACAGATTTTTGAAAAATTTCAAAATCTGTCAATTATTGTCCAAATTATTTTTATTTCACATCTAGACATGTGAAATGTATGAACTATGGCAAAAAAGTGAAAAAAAAATTGGTTTGATTTTTTCGTACTTTTCAGATTTTCTTAGTTTTCATTTAAGGTCCGTGGTCAGGAAAAAAGACAGATTTTTGAAAAATTTCAAAATCTGTCAATTATTGTCCAAATTATTTTTATTTCACATCTAGACATGTGAAATGTATGAACTATGGCAAAAAAGTGAAAAAAAAATTGGTTTGATTTTTTCGTACTTTTCAGATTTTCTTAGTTTTCATTTAAGGTCCGTGGTCAGGAAAAAAGACAGATTTTTGAAAAATTTCAAAATCTGTCAATTATTGTCCAAATTATTTTTATTTCACATCTAGACATGTGAAATGTATGAACTATGGCAAAAAAGTGAAAAAAAAATTGGTTTGATTTTTTCGTACTTTTCAGATTTTCTTAGTTTTCATTTAAGGTCCGTGGTCAGGAAAAAAGACAGATTTTTGAAAAATTTCAAAATCTGTCAATTATTGTCCAAATTATTTTTATTTCACATCTAGACATGTGAAATGTATGAACTATGGCAAAAAAGTGAAAAAAAAATTGGTTTCATTTTTTCGTACTTTTCAGATTTTCTTAGTTTTCATTTAAGGTCCGTGGTCAGGAAAAAAGACAGATTTTTGAAAAATTTCAAAATCTGTCAATTATTGTCAAAATTATTTTTATTTCACATCTAGACATGTGAAATGTATGAACTATGGCAAAAAAAGTGGAAAAAAAATTGGTCTGATTTTTTCGTACTTTTCAGATTTTTTTAATTTCCGCAGTCAGGATGAAAGAAAGTTTTTTTTTTACAAATTTCAAAATCTGTCAATTATTGTCCAAATTATTTTTATTTCACATCTAGACATGTGAAATGTATGAACTATGGCAAAAAAGTGAAAAAAAAATTGGTTTGATTTTTTCGTACTTTTCAGATTTTCTTAGTTTTCATTTAAGGTCCTTGGTCAGGAAAAAAGACAGATTTTTGAAAAATTTCAAAATCTGTCAATTATTGTCCAAATTATTTTTATTTCACATCTAGACATGTGAAATGTATGAACTATGGCAAAAAAGTGAAAAAAAAATTGGTTTGATTTTTTCGTACTTTTCAGATTTTCTTAGTTTTCATTTAAGGTCCTTGGTCAGGAAAAAAGACAGATTTTTGAAAAATTTCAAAATCTGTCAATTATTGTCCAAATTATTTTTATTTCACATCTAGACATGTGAAATGTATGAACTATGGCAAAAAAGTGAAAAAAAAATTGGTTTGATTTTTTCGTACTTTTCAGATTTTCTTAGTTTTCATTTAAGGTCCGTGGTCAGGAAAAAAGACAGATTTTTGAAAAATTTCAAAATCTGTCAATTATTGTCCAAATTATTTTTATTTCACATCTAGACATGTGAAATGTATGAACTATGGCAAAAAAGTGAAAAAAAAATTGGTTTGATTTTTTCGTACTTTTCAGATTTTCTTAGTTTTCATTTAAGGTCCGTGGTCAGGAAAAAAGACAGATTTTTGAAAAATTTCAAAATCTGTCAATTATTGTCCAAATTATTTTTATTTCACATCTAGACATGTGAAATGTATGAACTATGGCAAAAAAGTGAAAAAAAAATTGGTTTGATTTTTTCGTACTTTTCAGATTTTCTTAGTTTTCATTTAAGGTCCTTGGTCAGGAAAAAAGACAGATTTTTGAAAAATTTCAAAATCTGTCAATTATTGTCCAAATTATTTTTATTTCACATCTAGACATGTGAAATGTATGAACTATGGCAAAAAAGTGAAAAAAAAATTGGTTTGATTTTTTCGTACTTTTCAGATTTTCTTAGTTTTCATTTAAGGTCCGTGGTCAGGAAAAAAGACAGATTTTTGAAAAATTTCAAAATCTGTCAATTATTGTCCAAATTATTTTTATTTCACATCTAGACATGTGAAATGTATGAACTATGGCAAAAAAGTGAAAAAAAAATTGGTTTGATTTTTTCGTACTTTTCAGATTTTCTTAGTTTTCATTTAAGGTCCGTGGTCAGGAAAAAAGACAGATTTTTGAAAAATTTCAAAATCTGTCAATTATTGTCCAAATTATTTTTATTTCACATCTAGACATGTGAAATGTATGAACTATGGCAAAAAAGTGAAAAAAAAATTGGTTTGATTTTTTCGTACTTTTCAGATTTTCTTAGTTTTCATTTAAGGTCCGTGGTCAGGAAAAAAGACAGATTTTTGAAAAATTTCAAAATCTGTCAATTATTGTCCAAATTATTTTTATTTCACATCTAGACATGTGAAATGTATGAACTATGGCAAAAAAGTGAAAAAAAAATTGGTCTGATTTTTTCGTACTTTTCAGATTTTCTTAGTTTTCATTTAAGGTCCTTGGTCAGGAAAAAAGACAGATTTTTGAAAAATTTCAAAATCTGTCAATTATTGTCCAAATTATTTTTATTTCACATCTAGACATGTGAAATGTATGAACTATGGCAAAAAAGTGAAAAAAAAATTGGTTTGATTTTTTCGTACTTTTCAGATTTTCTTAGTTTTCATTTAAGGTCCGTGGTCAGGAAAAAAGACAGATTTTTGAAAAATTTCAAAATCTGTCAATTATTGTCCAAATTATTTTTATTTCACATCTAGACATGTGAAATGTATGAACTATGGCAAAAAAAGTGAAAAAAAAATTGGTCTGATTTTTTCGTACTTTTCAGATTTTCTTAGTTTTCATTTAAGGTCCTTGGTCAGGAAAAAAGACAGATTTTTGAAAAATTTCAAAATCTGTCAATTATTGTCCAAATTATTTTTATTTCACATCTAGACATGTGAAATGTATGAACTATGGCAAAAAAGTGAAAAAAAAATTGGTTTGATTTTTTCGTACTTTTCAGATTTTTTTAATTTTCGTGGTCAGGATGAGAGAAAGTTTTTTTTTTACAAATTTCAAAATCTGTAAATTATTGTCCAAATTATTTTTATTTCACATCTAGACATGTGAAATGTATGAACTATGGCAAAAAATTTGAAAAAAAATTGGTTTGATTTTTTCGTACTTTTCAGATTTTCTTAGTTTTCATTTAAGGTCCGTGGTCAGGAAAAAAGACAGATTTTTGAAAAATTTCAAGATCTGTCAATTATTGTCCAAATTATTTTTATTTCACATCTAGACATGTGAAATGTATGAACTATGGCAAAAAAGTGAAAAAAAAATTGGTTTCATTTTTTCGTACTTTTCAGATTTTCTTAGTTTTCATTTAAGGTCCGTGGTCAGGAAAAAAGACAGATTTTTGAAAAATTTCAAAATCTGTCAATTATTGTCCAAATTATTTTTATTTCACATCTAGACATGTGAAATGTATGAACTATGGCAAAAAAGTGAAAAAAAAATTGGTTTGATTTTTTCGTACTTTTCAGATTTTCTTAGTTTTCATTTAAGGTCCGTGGTCAGGAAAAAAGACAGATTTTTGAAAAATTTCAAAATCTGTCAATTATTGTCCAAATTATTTTTATTTCACATCTAGACATGTGAAATGTATGAACTATGGCAAAAAAGTGAAAAAAAAATTGGTTTCATTTTTTCGTACTTTTCAGATTTTCTTAGTTTTCATTTAAGGTCCGTGGTCAGGAAAAAAGACAGATTTTTGAAAAATTTCAAAATCTGTCAATTATTGTCAAAATTATTTTTATTTCACATCTAGACATGTGAAATGTATGAACTATGGCAAAAAAAGTGAAAAAAAAATTGGTCTGATTTTTTCGTACTTTTCAGATTTTTTTAATTTCCGCAGTCAGGATGAAAGAAAGTTTTTTTTTTACAAATTTCAAAATCTGTCAATTATTGTCCAAATTATTTTTATTTCACATCTAGACATGTGAAATGTATGAACTATGGCAAAAAAGTGAAAAAAAAATTGGTTTGATTTTTTCGTACTTTTCAGATTTTCTTAGTTTTCATTTAAGGTCCTTGGTCAGGAAAAAAGACAGATTTTTGAAAAATTTCAAAATCTGTCAATTATTGTCCAAATTATTTTTATTTCACATCTAGACATGTGAAATGTATGAACTATGGCAAAAAAGTGAAAAAAAAATTGGTTTGATTTTTTCGTACTTTTCAGATTTTCTTAGTTTTCATTTAAGGTCCGTGGTCAGGAAAAAAGACAGATTTTTGAAAAATTTCAAAATCTGTCAATTATTGTCCAAATTATTTTTATTTCACATCTAGACATGTGAAATGTATGAACTATGGCAAAAAAGTGAAAAAAAAATTGGTTTGATTTTTTCGTACTTTTCAGATTTTCTTAGTTTTCATTTAAGGTCCGTGGTCAGGAAAAAAGACAGATTTTTGAAAAATTTCAAAATCTGTCAATTATTGTCCAAATTATTTTTATTTCACATCTAGACATGTGAAATGTATGAACTATGGCAAAAAAGTGAAAAAAAAATTGGTTTGATTTTTTCGTACTTTTCAGATTTTCTTAGTTTTCATTTAAGGTCCTTGGTCAGGAAAAAAGACAGATTTTTGAAAAATTTCAAAATCTGTCAATTATTGTCCAAATTATTTTTATTTCACATCTAGACATGTGAAATGTATGAACTATGGCAAAAAAGTGAAAAAAAAATTGGTTTGATTTTTTCGTACTTTTCAGATTTTCTTAGTTTTCATTTAAGGTCCGTGGTCAGGAAAAAAGACAGATTTTTGAAAAATTTCAAAATCTGTCAATTATTGTCCAAATTATTTTTATTTCACATCTAGACATGTGAAATGTATGAACTATGGCAAAAAAGTGAAAAAAAAATTGGTTTGATTTTTTCGTACTTTTCAGATTTTCTTAGTTTTCATTTAAGGTCCGTGGTCAGGAAAAAAGACAGATTTTTGAAAAATTTCAAAATCTGTCAATTATTGTCCAAATTATTTTTATTTCACATCTAGACATGTGAAATGTATGAACTATGGCAAAAAAGTGAAAAAAAAATTGGTTTGATTTTTTCGTACTTTTCAGATTTTCTTAGTTTTCATTTAAGGTCCGTGGTCAGGAAAAAAGACAGATTTTTGAAAAATTTCAAAATCTGTCAATTATTGTCCAAATTATTTTTATTTCACATCTAGACATGTGAAATGAATGAACTATGGCAAAAAAGTGAAAAAAAAATTGGTTTGATTTTTTCGTACTTTTCAGATTTTCTTAGTTTTCATTTAAGGTCCGTGGTCAGGAAAAAAGACAGATTTTTGAAAAATTTCAAAATCTGTCAATTATTGTCCAAATTATTTTTATTTCACATCTAGACATGTGAAATGTATGAACTATGGCAAAAAAGTGAAAAAAAAATTGGTCTGATTTTTTCGTACTTTTCAGATTTTCTTAGTTTTCATTTAAGGTCCTTGGTCAGGAAAAAAGACAGATTTTTGAAAAATTTCAAAATCTGTCAATTATTGTCCAAATTATTTTTATTTCACATCTAGACATGTGAAATGTATGAACTATGGCAAAAAAGTGAAAAAAAAATTGGTTTGATTTTTTCGTACTTTTCAGATTTTCTTAGTTTTCATTTAAGGTCCGTGGTCAGGAAAAAAGACAGATTTTTGAAAAATTTCAAAATCTGTCAATTATTGTCCAAATTATTTTTATTTCACATCTAGACATGTGAAATGTATGAACTATGGCAAAAAAAGTGAAAAAAAAATTGGTCTGATTTTTTCGTACTTTTCAGATTTTCTTAGTTTTCATTTAAGGTCCTTGGTCAGGAAAAAAGACAGATTTTTGAAAAATTTCAAAATCTGTCAATTATTGTCCAAATTATTTTTATTTCACATCTAGACATGTGAAATGTATGAACTATGGCAAAAAAGTGAAAAAAAAATTGGTTTGATTTTTTCGTACTTTTCAGATTTTTTTAATTTTCGTGGTCAGGATGAGAGAAAGTTTTTTTTTTACAAATTTCAAAATCTGTAAATTATTGTCCAAATTATTTTTATTTCACATCTAGACATGTGAAATGTATGAACTATGGCAAAAAATTTGAAAAAAAATTGGTTTGATTTTTTCGTACTTTTCAGATTTTCTTAGTTTTCATTTAAGGTCCGTGGTCAGGAAAAAAGACAGATTTTTGAAAAATTTCAAGATCTGTCAATTATTGTCCAAATTATTTTTATTTCACATCTAGACATGTGAAATGTATGAACTATGGCAAAAAAGTGAAAAAAAAATTGGTTTCATTTTTTCGTACTTTTCAGATTTTCTTAGTTTTCATTTAAGGTCCGTGGTCAGGAAAAAAGACAGATTTTTGAAAAATTTCAAAATCTGTCAATTATTGTCCAAATTATTTTTATTTCACATCTAGACATGTGAAATGTATGAACTATGGCAAAAAAGTGAAAAAAAAATTGGTTTGATTTTTTCGTACTTTTCAGATTTTCTTAGTTTTCATTTAAGGTCCGTGGTCAGGAAAAAAGACAGATTTTTGAAAAATTTCAAAATCTGTCAATTATTGTCCAAATTATTTTTATTTCACATCTAGACATGTGAAATGTATGAACTATGGCAAAAAAGTGAAAAAAAAATTGGTTTCATTTTTTCGTACTTTTCAGATTTTCTTAGTTTTCATTTAAGGTCCGTGGTCAGGAAAAAAGACAGATTTTTGAAAAATTTCAAAATCTGTCAATTATTGTCAAAATTATTTTTATTTCACATCTAGACATGTGAAATGTATGAACTATGGCAAAAAAAGTGAAAAAAAAATTGGTCTGATTTTTTCGTACTTTTCAGATTTTTTTAATTTCCGCAGTCAGGATGAAAGAAAGTTTTTTTTTTACAAATTTCAAAATCTGTCAATTATTGTCCAAATTATTTTTATTTCACATCTAGACATGTGAAATGTATGAACTATGGCAAAAAAGTGAAAAAAAAATTGGTTTGATTTTTTCGTACTTTTCAGATTTTCTTAGTTTTCATTTAAGGTCCTTGGTCAGGAAAAAAGACAGATTTTTGAAAAATTTCAAAATCTGTCAATTATTGTCCAAATTATTTTTATTTCACATCTAGACATGTGAAATGTATGAACTATGGCAAAAAAGTGAAAAAAAAATTGGTTTGATTTTTTCGTACTTTTCAGATTTTCTTAGTTTTCATTTAAGGTCCGTGGTCAGGAAAAAAGACAGATTTTTGAAAAATTTCAAAATCTGTCAATTATTGTCCAAATTATTTTTATTTCACATCTAGACATGTGAAATGTATGAACTATGGCAAAAAAGTGAAAAAAAAATTGGTTTGATTTTTTCGTACTTTTCAGATTTTCTTAGTTTTCATTTAAGGTCCGTGGTCAGGAAAAAAGACAGATTTTTGAAAAATTTCAAAATCTGTCAATTATTGTCCAAATTATTTTTATTTCACATCTAGACATGTGAAATGTATGAACTATGGCAAAAAAGTGAAAAAAAAATTGGTTTGATTTTTTCGTACTTTTCAGATTTTCTTAGTTTTCATTTAAGGTCCGTGGTCAGGAAAAAAGACAGATTTTTGAAAAATTTCAAAATCTGTCAATTATTGTCCAAATTATTTTTATTTCACATCTAGACATGTGAAATGTATGAACTATGGCAAAAAAGTGAAAAAAAAATTGGTTTCATTTTTTAGTACTTTTCAGATTTTCTTAGTTTTCATTTAAGGTCCGTGGTCAGGAAAAAAGACAGATTTTTGAAAAATTTCAAAATCTGTCAATTATTGTCAAAATTATTTTTATTTCACATCTAGACATGTGAAATGTATGAACTATGGCAAAAAAAGTGAAAAAAAAATTGGTCTGATTTTTTCGTACTTTTCAGATTTTTTTAATTTCCGCAGTCAGGATGAAAGAAAGTTTTTTTTTTACAAATTTCAAAATCTGTCAATTATTGTCCAAATTATTTTTATTTCACATCTAGACATGTGAAATGTATGAACTATGGCAAAAAAGTGAAAAAAAAATTGGTTTGATTTTTTCGTACTTTTCAGATTTTCTTAGTTTTCATTTAAGGTCCTTGGTCAGGAAAAAAGACAGATTTTTGAAAAATTTCAAAATCTGTCAATTATTGTCCAAATTATTTTTATTTCACATCTAGACATGTGAAATGTATGAACTATGGCAAAAAAGTGAAAAAAAAATTGGTTTGATTTTTTCGTACTTTTCAGATTTTCTTAGTTTTCATTTAAGGTCCGTGGTCAGGAAAAAAGACAGATTTTTGAAAAATTTAAAAATCTGTCAATTATTGTCCAAATTATTTTTATTTCACATCTAGACATGTGAAATGTATGAACTATGGCAAAAAAGTGAAAAAAAAATTGGTTTGATTTTTTCGTACTTTTCAGATTTTCTTAGTTTTCATTTAAGGTCCGTGGTCAGGAAAAAAGACAGATTTTTGAAAAATTTCAAAATCTGTCAATTATTGTCCAAATTATTTTTATTTCACATCTAGACATGTGAAATGTATGAACTATGGCAAAAAAGTGAAAAAAAAATTGGTTTGATTTTTTCGTACTTTTCAGATTTTCTTAGTTTTCATTTAAGGTCCGTGGTCAGGAAAAAAGACAGATTTTTGAAAAATTTCAAAATCTGTCAATTATTGTCCAAATTATTTTTATTTCACATCTAGACATGTGAAATGTATGAACTATGGCAAAAAAGTGAAAAAAAAATTGGTTTGATTTTTTCGTACTTTTCAGATTTTCTTAGTTTTCATTTAAGGTCCGTGGTCAGGAAAAAAGACAGATTTTTGAAAAATTTCAAAATCTGTCAATTATTGTCAAAATTATTTTTATTTCACATCTAGACATGTGAAATGTATGAACTATGGCAAAAAAGTGGAAAAAAAATTGGTTTGATTTTTTCGTACTTTTCAGATTTTCTTAGTTTTCATTTAAGGTCCGTGGTCAGGAAAAAAGACAGATTTTTGAAAAATTTCAAAATCTGTCAATTATTGTCCAAATTATTTTTATTTCACATCTAGACATGTGAAATGTATGAAATATGGCAAAAAAAGTGAAAAAAAAATTGGTCTGATTTTTTCGTACTTTTCAGATTTTTTTAATTTTCGTGGTCATGATGAGAGAAAGTTTTTTTTTTACAAATTTCAAAATCTGTCAATTATTGTCCAAATTATTTTTATTTCACATCTAGACATGTGAAATGTATGAACTATGGCAAAAAAGTGAAAAAAAAATTGGTTTGATTTTTTCGTACTTTTCAGATTTTCTTAGTTTTCATTTAAGGTCCTTGGTCAGGAAAAAAGACAGATTTTTGAAAAATTTCAAAATCTGTCAATTATTGTCCAAATTATTTTTATTTCACATCTAGACATGTGAAATGTATGAACTATGGCAAAAAAGTGAAAAAAAAATTGGTTTGATTTTTTCGTACTTTTCAGATTTTCTTAGTTTTCATTTAAGGTCCGTGGTCAGGAAAAAAGACAGATTTTTGAAAAATTTCAAAATCTGTCAATTATTGTCCAAATTATTTTTATTTCACATCTAGACATGTGAAATGTATGAAATATGGCAAAAAAAGTGAAAAAAAAATTGGTCTGATTTTTTCGTACTTTTCAGATTTTTTTAATTTTCGTGGTCATGATGAGAGAAAGTTTTTTTTTTACAAATTTCAAAATCTGTCAATTATTGTCCAAATTATTTTTATTTCACATCTAGACATGTGAAATGTATGAACTATGGCAAAAAAGTGAAAAAAAAATTGGTTTGATTTTTTCGTACTTTTCAGATTTTCTTAGTTTTCATTTAAGGTCCTTGGTCAGGAAAAAAGACAGATTTTTGAAAAATTTCAAAATCTGTCAATTATTGTCCAAATTATTTTTATTTCACATCTAGACATGTGAAATGTATGAACTATGGCAAAAAAGTGAAAAAAAAATTGGTTTGATTTTTTCGTACTTTTCAGATTTTCTTAGTTTTCATTTAAGGTCCGTGGTCAGGAAAAAAGACAGATTTTTGAAAAATTTCAAAATCTGTCAATTATTGTCCAAATTATTTTTATTTCACATCTAGACATGTGAAATGTATGAACTATGGCAAAAAAGTGAAAAAAAAATTGGTTTGATTTTTTCGTACTTTTCAGATTTTCTTAGTTTTCATTTAAGGTCCGTGGTCAGGAAAAAAGACAGATTTTTGAAAAATTTCAAAATCTGTCAATTATTGTCCAAATTATTTTTATTTCACATCTAGACATGTGAAATGTATGAAATATGGCAAAAAAAGTGAAAAAAAAATTGGTCTGATTTTTTCGTACTTTTCAGATTTTTTTAATTTCCGCAGTCAGGATGAAAGAAAGTTTTTTTTTTACAAATTTCAAAATCTGTCAATTATTGTCCAAATTATTTTTATTTCACATCTAGACATGTGAAATGTATGAACTATGGCAAAAAAGTGAAAAAAAAATTGGTTTGATTTTTTCGTACTTTTCAGATTTTCTTAGTTTTCATTTAAGGTCCGTGGTCAGGAAAAAAGACAGATTTTTGAAAAATTTCAAAATCTGTCAATTATTGTCCAAATTATTTTTATTTCACATCTAGACATGTGAAATGTATGAACTATGGCAAAAAAGTGAAAAAAAAATTGGTTTGATTTTTTCGTACTTTTCAGATTTTCTTAGTTTTCATTTAAGGTCCGTGGTCAGGAAAAAAGACAGATTTTTGAAAAATTTCAAAATCTGTCAATTATTGTCCAAATTATTTTTATTTCACATCTAGACATGTGAAATGTATGAAATATGGCAAAAAAAGTGAAAAAAAAATTGGTCTGATTTTTTCGTACTTTTCAGATTTTTTTAATTTTCGTGGTCATGATGAGAGAAAGTTTTTTTTTTACAAATTTCAAAATCTGTCAATTATTGTCCAAATTATTTTTATTTCACATCTAGACATGTGAAATGTATGAACTATGGCAAAAAAGTGAAAAAAAAATTGGTTTGATTTTTTCGTACTTTTCAGATTTTCTTAGTTTTCATTTAAGGTCCTTGGTCAGGAAAAAAGACAGATTTTTGAAAAATTTCAAAATCTGTCAATTATTGTCCAAATTATTTTTATTTCACATCTAGACATGTGAAATGTATGAACTATGGCAAAAAAGTGAAAAAAAAATTGGTTTGATTTTTTCGTACTTTTCAGATTTTCTTAGTTTTCATTTAAGGTCCGTGGTCAGGAAAAAAGACAGATTTTTGAAAAATTTCAAAATCTGTCAATTATTGTCCAAATTATTTTTATTTCACATCTAGACATGTGAAATGTATGAACTATGGCAAAAAAGTGAAAAAAAAATTGGTTTGATTTTTTCGTACTTTTCAGATTTTCTTAGTTTTCATTTAAGGTCCGTGGTCAGGAAAAAAGACAGATTTTTGAAAAATTTCAAAATCTGTCAATTATTGTCCAAATTATTTTTATTTCACATCTAGACATGTGAAATGTATGAAATATGGCAAAAAAAGTGAAAAAAAAATTGGTCTGATTTTTTCGTACTTTTCAGATTTTTTTAATTTCCGCAGTCAGGATGAAAGAAAGTTTTTTTTTTACAAATTTCAAAATCTGTCAATTATTGTCCAAATTATTTTTATTTCACATCTAGACATGTGAAATGTATGAACTATGGCAAAAAAGTGAAAAAAAAATTGGTTTGATTTTTTCGTACTTTTCAGATTTTCTTAGTTTTCATTTAAGGTCCGTGGTCAGGAAAAAAGACAGATTTTTGAAAAATTTCAAAATCTGTCAATTATTGTCCAAATTATTTTTATTTCACATCTAGACATGTGAAATGTATGAACTATGGCAAAAAAGTGAAAAAAAAATTGGTTTGATTTTTTCGTACTTTTCAGATTTTCTTAGTTTTCATTTAAGGTCCGTGGTCAGGAAAAAAGACAGATTTTTGAAAAATTTCAAAATCTGTCAATTATTGTCCAAATTATTTTTATTTCACATCTAGACATGTGAAATGTATGAAATATGGCAAAAAAAGTGAAAAAAAAATTGGTCTGATTTTTTCGTACTTTTCAGATTTTTTTAATTTTCGTGGTCATGATGAGAGAAAGTTTTTTTTTTACAAATTTCAAAATCTGTCAATTATTGTCCAAATTATTTTTATTTCACATCTAGACATGTGAAATGTATGAACTATGGCAAAAAAGTGAAAAAAAAATTGGTTTGATTTTTTCGTACTTTTCAGATTTTCTTAGTTTTCATTTAAGGTCCTTGGTCAGGAAAAAAGACAGATTTTTGAAAAATTTCAAAATCTGTCAATTATTGTCCAAATTATTTTTATTTCACATCTAGACATGTGAAATGTATGAACTATGGCAAAAAAGTGAAAAAAAAATTGGTTTGATTTTTTCGTACTTTTCAGATTTTCTTAGTTTTCATTTAAGGTCCGTGGTCAGGAAAAAAGACAGATTTTTGAAAAATTTCAAAATCTGTCAATTATTGTCCAAATTATTTTTATTTCACATCTAGACATGTGAAATGTATGAAATATGGCAAAAAAAGTGAAAAAAAAATTGGTCTGATTTTTTCGTACTTTTCAGATTTTTTTAATTTTCGTGGTCATGATGAGAGAAAGTTTTTTTTTTTACAAATTTCAAAATCTGTCAATTATTGTCCAAATTATTTTTATTTCACATCTAGACATGTGAAATGTATGAACTATGGCAAAAAAGTGAAAAAAAAATTGGTTTGATTTTTTCGTACTTTTCAGATTTTCTTAGTTTTCATTTAAGGTCCTTGGTCAGGAAAAAAGACAGATTTTTGAAAAATTTCAAAATCTGTCAATTATTGTCCAAATTATTTTTATTTCACATCTAGACATGTGAAATGTATGAACTATGGCAAAAAAGTGAAAAAAAAATTGGTTTGATTTTTTCGTACTTTTCAGATTTTTTTAATTTTCGTGGTCATGATGAGAGAAAGTTTTTTTTTTACAAATTTCAAAATCTGTCAATTATTGTCCAAATTATTTTTATTTCACATCTAGACATGTGAAATGTATGAACTATGGCAAAAAAGTGAAAAAAAAATTGGTTTGATTTTTTCGTACTTTTCAGATTTTCTTAGTTTTCATTTAAGGTCCTTGGTCAGGAAAAAAGACAGATTTTTGAAAAATTTCAAAATCTGTCAATTATTGTCCAAATTATTTTTATTTCACATCTAGACATGTGAAATGTATGAACTATGGCAAAAAAGTGAAAAAAAAATTGGTTTGATTTTTTCGTACTTTTCAGATTTTCTTAGTTTTCATTTAAGGTCCGTGGTCAGGAAAAAAGACAGATTTTTGAAAAATTTCAAAATCTGTCAATTATTGTCCAAATTATTTTTATTTCACATCTAGACATGTGAAATGTATGAACTATGGCAAAAAAGTGAAAAAAAAATTGGTTTGATTTTTTCGTACTTTTCAGATTTTCTTAGTTTTCATTTAAGGTCCGTGGTCAGGAAAAAAGACAGATTTTTGAAAAATTTCAAAATCTGTCAATTATTGTCCAAATTATTTTTATTTCACATCTAGACATGTGAAATGTATGAACTATGGCAAAAAAGTGAAAAAAAAATTGGTTTGATTTTTTCGTACTTTTCAGATTTTCTTAGTTTTCATTTAAGGTCCGTGGTCAGGAAAAAAGACAGATTTTTGAAAAATTTCAAAATCTGTCAATTATTGTCCAAATTATTTTTATTTCACATCTAGACATGTGAAATGTATGAACTATGGCAAAAAAGTGAAAAAAAAATTGGTTTGATTTTTTCGTACTTTTCAGATTTTCTTAGTTTTCATTTAAGGTCCGTGGTCAGGAAAAAAGACAGATTTTTGAAAAATTTCAAAATCTGTCAATTATTGTCCAAATTATTTTTATTTCACATCTAGACATGTGAAATGTATGAAATATGGCAAAAAAAGTGAAAAAAAAATTGGTCTGATTTTTTCGTACTTTTCAGATTTTTTTAATTTTCGTGGTCATGATGAGAGAAAGTTTTTTTTTTACAAATTTCAAAATCTGTCAATTATTGTCCAAATTATTTTTATTTCACATCTAGACATGTGAAATGTATGAACTATGGCAAAAAAGTGAAAAAAAAATTGGTTTGATTTTTTCGTACTTTTCAGATTTTCTTAGTTTTCATTTAAGGTCCTTGGTCAGGAAAAAAGACAGATTTTTGAAAAATTTCAAAATCTGTCAATTATTGTCCAAATTATTTTTATTTCACATCTAGACATGTGAAATGTATGAACTATGGCAAAAAAGTGAAAAAAAAATTGGTTTGATTTTTTCGTACTTTTCAGATTTTCTTAGTTTTCATTTAAGGTCCGTGGTCAGGAAAAAAGACAGATTTTTGAAAAATTTCAAAATCTGTCAATTATTGTCCAAATTATTTTTATTTCACATCTAGACATGTGAAATGTATGAACTATGGCAAAAAAGTGAAAAAAAAATTGGTTTGATTTTTTCGTACTTTTCAGATTTTCTTAGTTTTCATTTAAGGTCCGTGGTCAGGAAAAAAGACAGATTTTTGAAAAATTTCAAAATCTGTCAATTATTGTCCAAATTATTTTTATTTCACATCTAGACATGTGAAATGTATGAACTATGGCAAAAAAGTGAAAAAAAAATTGGTTTGATTTTTTTGTACTTTTCAGATTTTCTTAGTTTTCATTTAAGGTCCGTGGTCAGGAAAAAAGACAGATTTTTGAAAAATTTCAAAATCTGTCAATTATTGTCCAAATTATTTTTATTTCACATCTAGACATGTGAAATGTATGAACTATGGCAAAAAAGTGAAAAAAAAATTGGTTTCATTTTTTCGTACTTTTCAGATTTTCTTAGTTTTCATTTAAGGTCCGTGGTCAGGAAAAAAGACAGATTTTTGAAAAATTTCAAAATCTGTCAATTATTGTCAAAATTATTTTTATTTCACATCTAGACATGTGAAATGTATGAACTATGGCAAAAAAAGTGAAAAAAAAATTGGTCTGATTTTTTCGTACTTTTCAGATTTTTTTAATTTCCGCAGTCAGGATGAAAGAAAGTTTTTTTTTTACAAATTTCAAAATCTGTCAATTATTGTCCAAATTATTTTTATTTCACATCTAGACATGTGAAATGTATGAACTATGGCAAAAAAGTGAAAAAAAAATTGGTTTGATTTTTTCGTACTTTTCAGATTTTCTTAGTTTTCATTTAAGGTCCGTGGTCAGGAAAAAAGACAGATTTTTGAAAAATTTCAAAATCTGTCAATTATTGTCCAAATTATTTTTATTTCACATCTAGACATGTGAAATGTATGAACTATGGCAAAAAAGTGAAAAAAAAATTGGTTTGATTTTTTCGTACTTTTCAGATTTTCTTAGTTTTCATTTAAGGTCCGTGGTCAGGAAAAAAGACAGATTTTTGAAAAATTTCAAAATCTGTCAATTATTGTCCAAATTATTTTTATTTCACATCTAGACATGTGAAATGTATGAACTATGGCAAAAAAGTGAAAAAAAAATTGGTTTGATTTTTTCGTACTTTTCAGATTTTCTTAGTTTTCATTTAAGGTCCGTGGTCAGGAAAAAAGACAGATTTTTGAAAAATTTCAAAATCTGTCAATTATTGTCCAAATTATTTTTATTTCACATCTAGACATGTGAAATGTATGAACTATGGCAAAAAAGTGAAAAAAAAAATTGGTTTGATTTTTTCGTACTTTTCAGATTTTCTTAGTTTTCATTTAAGGTCCGTGGTCAGGAAAAAAGACAGATTTTTGAAAAATTTCAAAATCTGTCAATTATTGTCCAAATTATTTTTATTTCACATCTAGACATGTGAAATGTATGAACTATGGCAAAAAAGTGAAAAAAAAATTGGTTTGATTTTTTCGTACTTTTCAGATTTTCTTAGTTTTCATTTAAGGTCCGTGGTCAGGAAAAAAGACAGATTTTTGAAAAATTTCAAAATCTGTCAATTATTGTCAAAATTATTTTTATTTCACATCTAGACATGTGAAATGTATGAACTATGGCAAAAAAGTGGAAAAAAAATTGGTTTGATTTTTTCGTACTTTTCAGATTTTCTTAGTTTTCATTTAAGGTCCGTGGTCAGGAAAAAAGACAGATTTTTGAAAAATTTCAAAATCTGTCAATTATTGTCCAAATTATTTTTATTTCACATCTAGACATGTGAAATGTATGAACTATGGCAAAAAAAGTGAAAAAAAAATTGGTCTGATTTTTTCGTACTTTTCAGATTTTTTTAATTTTCGTGGTCATGATGAGAGAAAGTTTTTTTTTTACAAATTTCAAAATCTGTCAATTATTGTCCAAATTATTTTTATTTCACATCTAGACATGTGAAATGTATGAACTATGGCAAAAAAGTGAAAAAAAAATTGGTCTGATTTTTTCGTACTTTTCAGATTTTTTTAATTTCCGCAGTCAGGATGAAAGAAAGTTTTTTTTTTACAAATTTCAAAATCTGTCAATTATTGTCAAAATTATTTTTATTTCACATCTAGACATGTGAAATGTATGAACTATGGCAAAAAAGTGAAAAAAAAATTGGTTTGATTTTTTCGTACTTTTCAGATTTTCTGAGTTTTCATTTAAGGTCCGTGGTCAGGAAAAAAGACAGATTTTTGAAAAATTTCAAAATCTGTCAATTATTGTCAAAATAATTTTTATTTCACATCTAGACATGTGAAATGTATGAACTATGGCAAAAAAAGTGAAAAAAAAATTGGTTTGATTTTTTCGTACTTTTCAGATTTTCTTAGTTTTCATTTAAGGTCCGTGGTCAGGAAAAAAGACAGATTTTTGAAAAATTTCAAAATCTGTCAATTATTGTCAAAATTATTTTTATTTCACATCTAGACATGTGAAATGTATGAACTATGGCAAAAAAGTGAAAAAAAAATTGGTTTGATTTTTTCGTACTTTTCAGATTTTCTTAGTTTTCATTTAAGGTCCGTGGTCAGGAAAAAAGACAGATTTTTGAAAAATTTCAAAATCTGTCAATTATTGTCCAAATTATTTTTATTTCACATCTAGACATGTGAAATGTATGAACTATGGCAAAAAAGTGAAAAAAAAATTGGTTTGATTTTTTCGTACTTTTCAGATTTTCTTAGTTTTCATTTAAGGTCCGTGGTCAGGAAAAAAGACAGATTTTTGAAAAATTTCAAAATCTGTCAATTATTGTCAAAATTATTTTTATTTCACATCTAGACATGTGAAATGTATGAACTATGGCAAAAAAAGTGAAAAAAAAATTGGTCTGATTTTTTCGTACTTTTCAGATTTTTTTAATTTCCGCAGTCAGGATGAAAGAAAGTTTTTTTTTTACAAATTTCAAAATCTGTCAATTATTGTCAAAATTATTTTTATTTCACATCTAGACATGTGAAATGTATGAACTATGGCAAAAAAGTGAAAAAAAAATTGGTTTGATTTTTTCGTACTTTTCAGATTTTCTGAGTTTTCATTTAAGGTCCGTGGTCAGGAAAAAAGACAGATTTTTGAAAAATTTCAAAATCTGTCAATTATTGTCAAAATAATTTTTATTTCACATCTAGACATGTGAAATGTATGAACTATGGCAAAAAAAGTGAAAAAAAAATTGGTTTGATTTTTTCGTACTTTTCAGATTTTCTTAGTTTTCATTTAAGGTCCTTGGTCAGGAAAAAAGACAGATTTTTGAAAAATTTCAAAATCTGTCAATTATTGTCCAAATTATTTTTATTTCACATCTAGACATGTGAAATGTATGAACTATGGCAAAAAAAGTGAAAAAAAAATTGGTTTGATTTTTTCGTACTTTTCAGATTTTCTTAGTTTTCATTTAAGGTCCTTGGTCAGGAAAAAAGACAGATTTTTGAAAAATTTCAAAATCTGTCAATTATTGTCCAAATTATTTTTATTTCACATCTAGACATGTGAAATGTATGAACTATGGCAAAAAAGTGAAAAAAAAATTGGTCTGATTTTTTCGTACTTTTCAGATTTTTTTAATTTCCGCAGTCAGGATGAAAGAAAGTTTTTTTTTTACAAATTTCAAAATCTGTCAATTATTGTCCAAATTATTTTTATTTCACATCTAGACATGTGAAATGTATGAACTATGGCAAAAAATTTGAAAAAAAATTGGTTTGATTTTTTCGTACTTTTCAGATTTTCTTAGTTTTCATTTAAGGTCCGTGGTCAGGAAAAAAGACAGATTTTTGAAAAATTTCAAGATCTGTCAATTATTGTCCAAATTATTTTTATTTCACATCTAGACATGTGAAATGTATGAACTATGGCAAAAAAGTGAAAAAAAAATTGGTTTGATTTTTTCGTACTTTTCAGATTTTCTTAGTTTTCATTTAAGGTCCGTGGTCAGGAAAAAAGACAGATTTTTGAAAAATTTCAAAATCTGTCAATTATTGTCAAAATTATTTTTATTTCACATCTAGACATGTGAAATGTATGAACTATGGCAAAAAAAGTGAAAAAAAAATTGGTTTGATTTTTTCGTACTTTTCAGATTTTCTTAGTTTTCATTTAAGGTCCTTGGTAAGGAAAAAAGACAGATTTTTGAAAAATTTCAAAATCTGTCAATTATTGTCAAAATTATTTTTATTTCACATCTAGACATGTGAAATGTATGAACTATGGCAAAAAAGTGAAAAAAAAAATTGGTTTGATTTTTTCGTACTTTTCAGATTTTCTTAGTTTTCATTTAAGGTCCGTGGTCAGGAAAAAAGACAGATTTTTGAAAAATTTCAAAATCTGTCAATTATTGTCCAAATTATTTTTATTTCACATCTAGACATGTGAAATGTATGAACTATGGCAAAAAAGTGAAAAAAAAATTGGTTTGATTTTTTCGTACTTTTCAGATTTTCTTAGTTTTCATTTAAGGTCCGTGGTCAGGAAAAAAGACAGATTTTTGAAAAATTTCAAAATCTGTCAATTATTGTCAAAATTATTTTTATTTCACATCTAGACATGTGAAATGTATGAACTATGGCAAAAAAGTGGAAAAAAAATTGGTTTGATTTTTTCGTACTTTTCAGATTTTCTTAGTTTTCATTTAAGGTCCGTGGTCAGGAAAAAAGACAGATTTTTGAAAAATTTCAAAATCTGTCAATTATTGTCCAAATTATTTTTATTTCACATCTAGACATGTGAAATGTATGAACTATGGCAAAAAAAGTGAAAAAAAAATTGGTCTGATTTTTTCGTACTTTTCAGATTTTTTTAATTTTCGTGGTCATGATGAGAGAAAGTTTTTTTTTTACAAATTTCAAAATCTGTCAATTATTGTCCAAATTATTTTTATTTCACATCTAGACATGTGAAATGTATGAACTATGGCAAAAAAGTGAAAAAAAAATTGGTCTGATTTTTTCGTACTTTTCAGATTTTTTTAATTTCCGCAGTCAGGATGAAAGAAAGTTTTTTTTTTACAAATTTCAAAATCTGTCAATTATTGTCAAAATTATTTTTATTTCACATCTAGACATGTGAAATGTATGAACTATGGCAAAAAAGTGAAAAAAAAATTGGTTTGATTTTTTCGTACTTTTCAGATTTTCTGAGTTTTCATTTAAGGTCCGTGGTCAGGAAAAAAGACAGATTTTTGAAAAATTTCAAAATCTGTCAATTATTGTCAAAATAATTTTTATTTCACATCTAGACATGTGAAATGTATGAACTATGGCAAAAAAAGTGAAAAAAAAATTGGTTTGATTTTTTCGTACTTTTCAGATTTTCTTAGTTTTCATTTAAGGTCCGTGGTCAGGAAAAAAGACAGATTTTTGAAAAATTTCAAAATCTGTCAATTATTGTCAAAATTATTTTTATTTCACATCTAGACATGTGAAATGTATGAACTATGGCAAAAAAGTGAAAAAAAAATTGGTTTGATTTTTTCGTACTTTTCAGATTTTCTTAGTTTTCATTTAAGGTCCGTGGTCAGGAAAAAAGACAGATTTTTGAAAAATTTCAAAATCTGTCAATTATTGTCCAAATTATTTTTATTTCACATCTAGACATGTGAAATGTATGAACTATGGCAAAAAAGTGAAAAAAAAATTGGTTTGATTTTTTCGTACTTTTCAGATTTTCTTAGTTTTCATTTAAGGTCCGTGGTCAGGAAAAAAGACAGATTTTTGAAAAATTTCAAAATCTGTCAATTATTGTCAAAATTATTTTTATTTCACATCTAGACATGTGAAATGTATGAACTATGGCAAAAAAAGTGAAAAAAAAATTGGTCTGATTTTTTCGTACTTTTCAGATTTTTTTAATTTCCGCAGTCAGGATGAAAGAAAGTTTTTTTTTTACAAATTTCAAAATCTGTCAATTATTGTCAAAATTATTTTTATTTCACATCTAGACATGTGAAATGTATGAACTATGGCAAAAAAGTGAAAAAAAAATTGGTTTGATTTTTTCGTACTTTTCAGATTTTCTGAGTTTTCATTTAAGGTCCGTGGTCAGGAAAAAAGACAGATTTTTGAAAAATTTCAAAATCTGTCAATTATTGTCAAAATAATTTTTATTTCACATCTAGACATGTGAAATGTATGAACTATGGCAAAAAAAGTGAAAAAAAAATTGGTTTGATTTTTTCGTACTTTTCAGATTTTCTTAGTTTTCATTTAAGGTCCTTGGTCAGGAAAAAAGACAGATTTTTGAAAAATTTCAAAATCTGTCAATTATTGTCCAAATTATTTTTATTTCACATCTAGACATGTGAAATGTATGAACTATGGCAAAAAAAGTGAAAAAAAAATTGGTTTGATTTTTTCGTACTTTTCAGATTTTCTTAGTTTTCATTTAAGGTCCTTGGTCAGGAAAAAAGACAGATTTTTGAAAAATTTCAAAATCTGTCAATTATTGTCCAAATTATTTTTATTTCACATCTAGACATGTGAAATGTATGAACTATGGCAAAAAAGTGAAAAAAAAATTGGTCTGATTTTTTCGTACTTTTCAGATTTTTTTAATTTCCGCAGTCAGGATGAAAGAAAGTTTTTTTTTTACAAATTTCAAAATCTGTCAATTATTGTCCAAATTATTTTTATTTCACATCTAGACATGTGAAATGTATGAACTATGGCAAAAAATTTGAAAAAAAATTGGTTTGATTTTTTCGTACTTTTCAGATTTTCTTAGTTTTCATTTAAGGTCCGTGGTCAGGAAAAAAGACAGATTTTTGAAAAATTTCAAGATCTGTCAATTATTGTCCAAATTATTTTTATTTCACATCTAGACATGTGAAATGTATGAACTATGGCAAAAAAGTGAAAAAAAAATTGGTTTGATTTTTTCGTACTTTTCAGATTTTCTTAGTTTTCATTTAAGGTCCGTGGTCAGGAAAAAAGACAGATTTTTGAAAAATTTCAAAATCTGTCAATTATTGTCAAAATTATTTTTATTTCACATCTAGACATGTGAAATGTATGAACTATGGCAAAAAAAGTGAAAAAAAAATTGGTTTGATTTTTTCGTACTTTTCAGATTTTCTTAGTTTTCATTTAAGGTCCTTGGTAAGGAAAAAAGACAGATTTTTGAAAAATTTCAAAATCTGTCAATTATTGTCAAAATTATTTTTATTTCACATCTAGACATGTGAAATGTATGAACTATGGCAAAAAAGTGAAAAAAAAAATTGGTTTGATTTTTTCGTACTTTTCAGATTTTCTTAGTTTTCATTTAAGGTCCGTGGTCAGGAAAAAAGACAGATTTTTGAAAAATTTCAAAATCTGTCAATTATTGTCCAAATTATTTTTATTTCACATCTAGACATGTGAAATGTATGAACTATGGCAAAAAAGTGAAAAAAAAATTGGTTTGATTTTTTCGTACTTTTCAGATTTTCTTAGTTTTCATTTAAGGTCCTTGGTCAGGAAAAAAGACAGATTTTTGAAAAATTTCAAAATCTGTCAATTATTGTCCAAATTATTTTTATTTCACATCTAGACATGTGAAATGTATGAACTATGGCAAAAAAGTGAAAAAAAAATTGGTTTGATTTTTTCGTACTTTTCAGATTTTCTTAGTTTTCATTTAAGGTCCGTGGTCAGGAAAAAAGACAGATTTTTGAAAAATTTCAAAATCTGTCAATTATTGTCAAAATTATTTTTATTTCACATCTAGACATGTGAAATGTATGAACTATGGCAAAAAAGTGAAAAAAAAATTGGTTTCATTTTTTCGTACTTTTCAGATTTTCTTAGTTTTCATTTAAGGTCCGTGGTCAGGAAAAAAGACAGATTTTTGAAAAATTTCAAAATCTGTCAATTATTGTCCAAATTATTTTTATTTCACATCTAGACATGTGAAATGTATGAACTATGGCAAAAAAGTGAAAAAAAAATTGGTCTGATTTTTTCGTACTTTTCAGATTTTCTTAGTTTTCATTTAAGGTCCTTGGTCAGGAAAAAAGACAGATTTTTGAAAAATTTCAAAATCTGTCAATTATTGTCCAAATTATTTTTATTTCACATCTAGACATGTGAAATGTATGAACTATGGCAAAAAAGTGAAAAAAAAATTGGTTTGATTTTTTCGTACTTTTCAGATTTTCTTAGTTTTCATTTAAGGTCCGTGGTCAGGAAAAAAGACAGATTTTTGAAAAATTTCAAAATCTGTCAATTATTGTCCAAATTATTTTTATTTCACATCTAGACATGTGAAATGTATGAACTATGGCAAAAAAAGTGAAAAAAAAATTGGTCTGATTTTTTCGTACTTTTCAGATTTTTTTAATTTCCGCAGTCAGGATGAAAGAAAGTTTTTTTTTTACAAATTTCAAAATCTGTCAATTATTGTCCAAATTATTTTTATTTCACATCTAGACATGTGAAATGTATGAACTATGGCAAAAAAGTGAAAAAAAAATTGGTTTGATTTTGTCGTACTTTTCAGATTTTCTTCGTTTTCATTAAAGGTCCGTGGTCAGGAAAAAAGACAGATTTTTGAAAAATTTCAAAATCTGTCAATTATTGTCCAAATTATTTTTATTTCACATCTAGACATGTGAAATGTATGAACTATGGCAAAAAAAGTGAAAAAAAAATTGGTCTGATTTTTTCGTACTTTTCAGATTTTTTTAATTTCCGCAGTCAGGATGAAAGAAAGTTTTTTTTTTACAAATTTCAAAATCTGTCAATTATTGTCCAAATTATTTTTATTTCACATCTAGACATGTGAAATGTATGAACTATGGCAAAAAAGTGAAAAAAAAATTGGTTTGATTTTTTCGTACTTTTCAGATTTTCTTAGTTTTCATTTAAGGTCCGTGGTCAGGAAAAAAGACAGATTTTTGAAAAATTTCAAAATCTGTCAATTATTGTCAAAATTATTTTTATTTCACATCTAGACATGTGAAATGTATGAACTATGGCAAAAAAGTGAAAAAAAAAATTGGTTTGATTTTTTCGTACTTTTCAGATTTTCTTAGTTTTCATTTAAGGTCCGTGGTCAGGAAAAAAGACAGATTTTTGAAAAATTTCAAAATCTGTCAATTATTGTCCAAATTATTTTTATTTCACATCTAGACATGTGAAATGTATGAACTATGGCAAAAAAGTGAAAAAAAAATTGGTTTGATTTTTTCGTACTTTTCAGATTTTCTTAGTTTTCATTTAAGGTCCTTGGTCAGGAAAAAAGACAGATTTTTGAAAAATTTCAAAATCTGTCAATTATTGTCCAAATTATTTTTATTTCACATCTAGACATGTGAAATGTATGAACTATGGCAAAAAAGTGAAAAAAAAATTGGTTTGATTTTTTCGTACTTTTCAGATTTTCTTAGTTTTCATTTAAGGTCCGTGGTCAGGAAAAAAGACAGATTTTTGAAAAATTTCAAAATCTGTCAATTATTGTCAAAATTATTTTTATTTCACATCTAGACATGTGAAATGTATGAACTATGGCAAAAAAGTGAAAAAAAAATTGGTTTCATTTTTTCGTACTTTTCAGATTTTCTTAGTTTTCATTTAAGGTCCGTGGTCAGGAAAAAAGACAGATTTTTGAAAAATTTCAAAATCTGTCAATTATTGTCCAAATTATTTTTATTTCACATCTAGACATGTGAAATGTATGAACTATGGCAAAAAAGTGAAAAAAAAATTGGTCTGATTTTTTCGTACTTTTCAGATTTTCTTAGTTTTCATTTAAGGTCCTTGGTCAGGAAAAAAGACAGATTTTTGAAAAATTTCAAAATCTGTCAATTATTGTCCAAATTATTTTTATTTCACATCTAGACATGTGAAATGTATGAACTATGGCAAAAAAGTGAAAAAAAAATTGGTTTGATTTTTTCGTACTTTTCAGATTTTCTTAGTTTTCATTTAAGGTCCGTGGTCAGGAAAAAAGACAGATTTTTGAAAAATTTCAAAATCTGTCAATTATTGTCCAAATTATTTTTATTTCACATCTAGACATGTGAAATGTATGAACTATGGCAAAAAAGTGAAAAAAAAATTGGTTTGATTTTTTCGTACTTTTCAGATTTTCTTAGTTTTCATTTAAGGTCCTTGGTCAGGAAAAAAGACAGATTTTTGAAAAATTTCAAAATCTGTCAATTATTGTCCAAATTATTTTTATTTCACATCTAGACATGTGAAATGTATGAACTATGGCAAAAAAGTGAAAAAAAAATTGGTTTGATTTTTTCGTACTTTTCAGATTTTCTTAGTTTTCATTTAAGGTCCGTGGTCAGGAAAAAAGACAGATTTTTGAAAAATTTCAAAATCTGTCAATTATTGTCCAAATTATTTTTATTTCACATCTAGACATGTGAAATGTATGAACTATGGCAAAAAAGTGAAAAAAAAATTGGTTTGATTTTTTCGTACTTTTCAGATTTTCTTAGTTTTCATTTAAGGTCCGTGGTCAGGAAAAAAGACAGATTTTTGAAAAATTTCAAAATCTGTCAATTATTGTCCAAATTATTTTTATTTCACATCTAGACATGTGAAATGTATGAACTATGGCAAAAAAAGTGAAAAAAAAATTGGTCTGATTTTTTCGTACTTTTCAGATTTTTTTAATTTCCGCAGTCAGGATGAAAGAAAGTTTTTTTTTTACAAATTTCAAAATCTGTCAATTATTGTCCAAATTATTTTTATTTCACATCTAGACATGTGAAATGTATGAACTATGGCAAAAAAGTGAAAAAAAAATTGGTTTGATTTTGTCGTACTTTTCAGATTTTCTTCGTTTTCATTAAAGGTCCGTGGTCAGGAAAAAAGACAGATTTTTGAAAAATTTCAAAATCTGTCAATTATTGTCCAAATTATTTTTATTTCACATCTAGACATGTGAAATGTATGAACTATGGCAAAAAAAGTGAAAAAAAAATTGGTCTGATTTTTTCGTACTTTTCAGATTTTTTTAATTTCCGCAGTCAGGATGAAAGAAAGTTTTTTTTTTACAAATTTCAAAATCTGTCAATTATTGTCCAAATTATTTTTATTTCACATCTAGACATGTGAAATGTATGAACTATGGCAAAAAAGTGAAAAAAAAATTGGTTTGATTTTTTCGTACTTTTCAGATTTTCTTAGTTTTCATTTAAGGTCCGTGGTCAGGAAAAAAGACAGATTTTTGAAAAATTTCAAAATCTGTCAATTATTGTCAAAATTATTTTTATTTCACATCTAGACATGTGAAATGTATGAACTATGGCAAAAAAGTGAAAAAAAAATTGGTTTGATTTTTTCGTACTTTTCAGATTTTCTTAGTTTTCATTTAAGGTCCGTGGTCAGGAAAAAAGACAGATTTTTGAAAAATTTCAAAATCTGTCAATTATTGTCAAAATTATTTTTATTTCACATCTAGACATGTGAAATGTATGAACTATGGCAAAAAAGTGAAAAAAAAATTGGTTTCATTTTTTCGTACTTTTCAGATTTTCTTAGTTTTCATTTAAGGTCCGTGGTCAGGAAAAAAGACAGATTTTTGAAAAATTTCAAAATCTGTCAATTATTGTCCAAATTATTTTTATTTCACATCTAGACATGTGAAATGTATGAACTATGGCAAAAAAGTGAAAAAAAAATTGGTCTGATTTTTTCGTACTTTTCAGATTTTCTTAGTTTTCATTTAAGGTCCTTGGTCAGGAAAAAAGACAGATTTTTGAAAAATTTCAAAATCTGTCAATTATTGTCCAAATTATTTTTATTTCACATCTAGACATGTGAAATGTATGAACTATGGCAAAAAAGTGAAAAAAAAATTGGTTTGATTTTTTCGTACTTTTCAGATTTTCTTAGTTTTCATTTAAGGTCCGTGGTCAGGAAAAAAGACAGATTTTTGAAAAATTTCAAAATCTGTCAATTATTGTCCAAATTATTTTTATTTCACATCTAGACATGTGAAATGTATGAACTATGGCAAAAAAGTGAAAAAAAAATTGGTTTGATTTTTTCGTACTTTTCAGATTTTCTTAGTTTTCATTTAAGGTCCTTGGTCAGGAAAAAAGACAGATTTTTGAAAAATTTCAAAATCTGTCAATTATTGTCCAAATTATTTTTATTTCACATCTAGACATGTGAAATGTATGAACTATGGCAAAAAAGTGAAAAAAAAATTGGTTTGATTTTTTCGTACTTTTCAGATTTTCTTAGTTTTCATTTAAGGTCCGTGGTCAGGAAAAAAGACAGATTTTTGAAAAATTTCAAAATCTGTCAATTATTGTCCAAATTATTTTTATTTCACATCTAGACATGTGAAATGTATGAACTATGGCAAAAAAGTGAAAAAAAAATTGGTTTGATTTTTTCGTACTTTTCAGATTTTCTTAGTTTTCATTTAAGGTCCGTGGTCAGGAAAAAAGACAGATTTTTGAAAAATTTCAAAATCTGTCAATTATTGTCCAAATTATTTTTATTTCACATCTAGACATGTGAAATGTATGAACTATGGCAAAAAAAGTGAAAAAAAAATTGGTCTGATTTTTTCGTACTTTTCAGATTTTTTTAATTTCCGCAGTCAGGATGAAAGAAAGTTTTTTTTTTACAAATTTCAAAATCTGTCAATTATTGTCCAAATTATTTTTATTTCACATCTAGACATGTGAAATGTATGAACTATGGCAAAAAAGTGAAAAAAAAATTGGTTTGATTTTGTCGTACTTTTCAGATTTTCTTCGTTTTCATTAAAGGTCCGTGGTCAGGAAAAAAGACAGATTTTTGAAAAATTTCAAAATCTGTCAATTATTGTCCAAATTATTTTTATTTCACATCTAGACATGTGAAATGTATGAACTATGGCAAAAAAAGTGAAAAAAAAATTGGTCTGATTTTTTCGTACTTTTCAGATTTTTTTAATTTCCGCAGTCAGGATGAAAGAAAGTTTTTTTTTTACAAATTTCAAAATCTGTCAATTATTGTCCAAATTATTTTTATTTCACATCTAGACATGTGAAATGTATGAACTATGGCAAAAAAGTGAAAAAAAAATTGGTTTGATTTTTTCGTACTTTTCAGATTTTCTTAGTTTTCATTTAAGGTCCGTGGTCAGGAAAAAAGACAGATTTTTGAAAAATTTCAAAATCTGTCAATTATTGTCAAAATTATTTTTATTTCACATCTAGACATGTGAAATGTATGAACTATGGCAAAAAAGTGAAAAAAAAAATTGGTTTGATTTTTTCGTACTTTTCAGATTTTCTTAGTTTTCATTTAAGGTCCGTGGTCAGGAAAAAAGACAGATTTTTGAAAAATTTCAAAATCTGTCAATTATTGTCCAAATTATTTTTATTTCACATCTAGACATGTGAAATGTATGAACTATGGCAAAAAAGTGAAAAAAAAATTGGTTTGATTTTTTCGTACTTTTCAGATTTTCTTAGTTTTCATTTAAGGTCCTTGGTCAGGAAAAAAGACAGATTTTTGAAAAATTTCAAAATCTGTCAATTATTGTCCAAATTATTTTTATTTCACATCTAGACATGTGAAATGTATGAACTATGGCAAAAAAGTGAAAAAAAAATTGGTTTGATTTTTTCGTACTTTTCAGATTTTCTTAGTTTTCATTTAAGGTCCGTGGTCAGGAAAAAAGACAGATTTTTGAAAAATTTCAAAATCTGTCAATTATTGTCAAAATTATTTTTATTTCACATCTAGACATGTGAAATGTATGAACTATGGCAAAAAAGTGAAAAAAAAATTGGTTTCATTTTTTCGTACTTTTCAGATTTTCTTAGTTTTCATTTAAGGTCCGTGGTCAGGAAAAAAGACAGATTTTTGAAAAATTTCAAAATCTGTCAATTATTGTCCAAATTATTTTTATTTCACATCTAGACATGTGAAATGTATGAACTATGGCAAAAAAGTGAAAAAAAAATTGGTCTGATTTTTTCGTACTTTTCAGATTTTCTTAGTTTTCATTTAAGGTCCTTGGTCAGGAAAAAAGACAGATTTTTGAAAAATTTCAAAATCTGTCAATTATTGTCCAAATTATTTTTATTTCACATCTAGACATGTGAAATGTATGAACTATGGCAAAAAAGTGAAAAAAAAATTGGTTTGATTTTTTCGTACTTTTCAGATTTTCTTAGTTTTCATTTAAGGTCCGTGGTCAGGAAAAAAGACAGATTTTTGAAAAATTTCAAAATCTGTCAATTATTGTCCAAATTATTTTTATTTCACATCTAGACATGTGAAATGTATGAACTATGGCAAAAAAGTGAAAAAAAAATTGGTTTGATTTTTTCGTACTTTTCAGATTTTCTTAGTTTTCATTTAAGGTCCTTGGTCAGGAAAAAAGACAGATTTTTGAAAAATTTCAAAATCTGTCAATTATTGTCCAAATTATTTTTATTTCACATCTAGACATGTGAAATGTATGAACTATGGCAAAAAAGTGAAAAAAAAATTGGTTTGATTTTTTCGTACTTTTCAGATTTTCTTAGTTTTCATTTAAGGTCCGTGGTCAGGAAAAAAGACAGATTTTTGAAAAATTTCAAAATCTGTCAATTATTGTCCAAATTATTTTTATTTCACATCTAGACATGTGAAATGTATGAACTATGGCAAAAAAGTGAAAAAAAAATTGGTTTGATTTTTTCGTACTTTTCAGATTTTCTTAGTTTTCATTTAAGGTCCGTGGTCAGGAAAAAAGACAGATTTTTGAAAAATTTCAAAATCTGTCAATTATTGTCCAAATTATTTTTATTTCACATCTAGACATGTGAAATGTATGAACTATGGCAAAAAAAGTGAAAAAAAAATTGGTCTGATTTTTTCGTACTTTTCAGATTTTTTTAATTTCCGCAGTCAGGATGAAAGAAAGTTTTTTTTTTACAAATTTCAAAATCTGTCAATTATTGTCCAAATTATTTTTATTTCACATCTAGACATGTGAAATGTATGAACTATGGCAAAAAAGTGAAAAAAAAATTGGTTTGATTTTGTCGTACTTTTCAGATTTTCTTCGTTTTCATTAAAGGTCCGTGGTCAGGAAAAAAGACAGATTTTTGAAAAATTTCAAAATCTGTCAATTATTGTCCAAATTATTTTTATTTCACATCTAGACATGTGAAATGTATGAACTATGGCAAAAAAGTGAAAAAAAAATTGGTTTGATTTTTTCGTACTTTTCAGATTTTCTTAGTTTTCATTTAAGGTCCGTGGTCAGGAAAAAAGACAGATTTTTGAAAAATTTCAAAATCTGTCAATTATTGTCAAAATTATTTTTATTTCACATCTAGACATGTGAAATGTATGAACTATGGCAAAAAAGTGGAAAAAAAATTGGTTTGATTTTTTCGTACTTTTCAGATTTTCTTAGTTTTCATTTAAGGTCCGTGGTCAGGAAAAAAGACAGATTTTTGAAAAATTTCAAAATCTGTCAATTATTGTCCAAATTATTTTTATTTCACATCTAGACATGTGAAATGTATGAACTATGGCAAAAAAAGTGAAAAAAAAATTGGTCTGATTTTTTCGTACTTTTCAGATTTTTTTAATTTTCGTGGTCATGATGAGAGAAAGTTTTTTTTTTACAAATTTCAAAATCTGTCAATTATTGTCCAAATTATTTTTATTTCACATCTAGACATGTGAAATGTATGAACTATGGCAAAAAAGTGAAAAAAAAATTGGTCTGATTTTTTCGTACTTTTCAGATTTTTTTAATTTCCGCAGTCAGGATGAAAGAAAGTTTTTTTTTTACAAATTTCAAAATCTGTCAATTATTGTCAAAATTATTTTTATTTCACATCTAGACATGTGAAATGTATGAACTATGGCAAAAAAGTGAAAAAAAAATTGGTTTGATTTTTTCGTACTTTTCAGATTTTCTGAGTTTTCATTTAAGGTCCGTGGTCAGGAAAAAAGACAGATTTTTGAAAAATTTCAAAATCTGTCAATTATTGTCAAAATAATTTTTATTTCACATCTAGACATGTGAAATGTATGAACTATGGCAAAAAAAGTGAAAAAAAAATTGGTTTGATTTTTTCGTACTTTTCAGATTTTCTTAGTTTTCATTTAAGGTCCGTGGTCAGGAAAAAAGACAGATTTTTGAAAAATTTCAAAATCTGTCAATTATTGTCAAAATTATTTTTATTTCACATCTAGACATGTGAAATGTATGAACTATGGCAAAAAAGTGAAAAAAAAATTGGTTTGATTTTTTCGTACTTTTCAGATTTTCTTAGTTTTCATTTAAGGTCCGTGGTCAGGAAAAAAGACAGATTTTTGAAAAATTTCAAAATCTGTCAATTATTGTCCAAATTATTTTTATTTCACATCTAGACATGTGAAATGTATGAACTATGGCAAAAAAGTGAAAAAAAAATTGGTTTGATTTTTTCGTACTTTTCAGATTTTCTTAGTTTTCATTTAAGGTCCGTGGTCAGGAAAAAAGACAGATTTTTGAAAAATTTCAAAATCTGTCAATTATTGTCAAAATTATTTTTATTTCACATCTAGACATGTGAAATGTATGAACTATGGCAAAAAAAGTGAAAAAAAAATTGGTCTGATTTTTTCGTACTTTTCAGATTTTTTTAATTTCCGCAGTCAGGATGAAAGAAAGTTTTTTTTTTACAAATTTCAAAATCTGTCAATTATTGTCAAAATTATTTTTATTTCACATCTAGACATGTGAAATGTATGAACTATGGCAAAAAAGTGAAAAAAAAATTGGTTTGATTTTTTCGTACTTTTCAGATTTTCTGAGTTTTCATTTAAGGTCCGTGGTCAGGAAAAAAGACAGATTTTTGAAAAATTTCAAAATCTGTCAATTATTGTCAAAATAATTTTTATTTCACATCTAGACATGTGAAATGTATGAACTATGGCAAAAAAAGTGAAAAAAAAATTGGTTTGATTTTTTCGTACTTTTCAGATTTTCTTAGTTTTCATTTAAGGTCCTTGGTCAGGAAAAAAGACAGATTTTTGAAAAATTTCAAAATCTGTCAATTATTGTCCAAATTATTTTTATTTCACATCTAGACATGTGAAATGTATGAACTATGGCAAAAAAAGTGAAAAAAAAATTGGTTTGATTTTTTCGTACTTTTCAGATTTTCTTAGTTTTCATTTAAGGTCCTTGGTCAGGAAAAAAGACAGATTTTTGAAAAATTTCAAAATCTGTCAATTATTGTCCAAATTATTTTTATTTCACATCTAGACATGTGAAATGTATGAACTATGGCAAAAAAGTGAAAAAAAAATTGGTCTGATTTTTTCGTACTTTTCAGATTTTTTTAATTTCCGCAGTCAGGATGAAAGAAAGTTTTTTTTTTACAAATTTCAAAATCTGTCAATTATTGTCCAAATTATTTTTATTTCACATCTAGACATGTGAAATGTATGAACTATGGCAAAAAATTTGAAAAAAAATTGGTTTGATTTTTTCGTACTTTTCAGATTTTCTTAGTTTTCATTTAAGGTCCGTGGTCAGGAAAAAAGACAGATTTTTGAAAAATTTCAAGATCTGTCAATTATTGTCCAAATTATTTTTATTTCACATCTAGACATGTGAAATGTATGAACTATGGCAAAAAAGTGAAAAAAAAATTGGTTTGATTTTTTCGTACTTTTCAGATTTTCTTAGTTTTCATTTAAGGTCCGTGGTCAGGAAAAAAGACAGATTTTTGAAAAATTTCAAAATCTGTCAATTATTGTCAAAATTATTTTTATTTCACATCTAGACATGTGAAATGTATGAACTATGGCAAAAAAAGTGAAAAAAAAATTGGTTTGATTTTTTCGTACTTTTCAGATTTTCTTAGTTTTCATTTAAGGTCCTTGGTCAGGAAAAAAGACAGATTTTTGAAAAATTTCAAAATCTGTCAATTATTGTCAAAATTATTTTTATTTCACATCTAGACATGTGAAATGTATGAACTATGGCAAAAAAGTGAAAAAAAAAATTGGTTTGATTTTTTCGTACTTTTCAGATTTTCTTAGTTTTCATTTAAGGTCCGTGGTCAGGAAAAAAGACAGATTTTTGAAAAATTTCAAAATCTGTCAATTATTGTCCAAATTATTTTTATTTCACATCTAGACATGTGAAATGTATGAACTATGGCAAAAAAGTGAAAAAAAAATTGGTTTGATTTTTTCGTACTTTTCAGATTTTCTTAGTTTTCATTTAAGGTCCTTGGTCAGGAAAAAAGACAGATTTTTGAAAAATTTCAAAATCTGTCAATTATTGTCCAAATTATTTTTATTTCACATCTAGACATGTGAAATGTATGAACTATGGCAAAAAAGTGAAAAAAAAATTGGTTTGATTTTTTCGTACTTTTCAGATTTTCTTAGTTTTCATTTAAGGTCCGTGGTCAGGAAAAAAGACAGATTTTTGAAAAATTTCAAAATCTGTCAATTATTGTCAAAATTATTTTTATTTCACATCTAGACATGTGAAATGTATGAACTATGGCAAAAAAGTGAAAAAAAAATTGGTTTCATTTTTTCGTACTTTTCAGATTTTCTTAGTTTTCATTTAAGGTCCGTGGTCAGGAAAAAAGACAGATTTTTGAAAAATTTCAAAATCTGTCAATTATTGTCCAAATTATTTTTATTTCACATCTAGACATGTGAAATGTATGAACTATGGCAAAAAAGTGAAAAAAAAATTGGTCTGATTTTTTCGTACTTTTCAGATTTTCTTAGTTTTCATTTAAGGTCCTTGGTCAGGAAAAAAGACAGATTTTTGAAAAATTTCAAAATCTGTCAATTATTGTCCAAATTATTTTTATTTCACATCTAGACATGTGAAATGTATGAACTATGGCAAAAAAGTGAAAAAAAAATTGGTTTGATTTTTTCGTACTTTTCAGATTTTCTTAGTTTTCATTTAAGGTCCTTGGTCAGGAAAAAAGACAGATTTTTGAAAAATTTCAAAATCTGTCAATTATTGTCAAAATTATTTTTATTTCACATCTAGACATGTGAAATGTATGAACTATGGCAAAAAAGTGAAAAAAAAATTGGTTTCATTTTTTCGTACTTTTCAGATTTTCTTAGTTTTCATTTAAGGTCCGTGGTCAGGAAAAAAGACAGATTTTTGAAAAATTTCAAAATCTGTCAATTATTGTCCAAATTATTTTTATTTCACATCTAGACATGTGAAATGTATGAACTATGGCAAAAAAGTGAAAAAAAAAATTGGTCTGATTTTTTCGTACTTTTCAGATTTTCTTAGTTTTCATTTAAGGTCCTTGGTCAGGAAAAAAGACAGATTTTTGAAAAATTTCAAAATCTGTCAATTATTGTCCAAATTATTTTTATTTCACATCTAGACATGTGAAATGTATGAACTATGGCAAAAAAGTGAAAAAAAAATTGGTTTGATTTTTTCGTACTTTTCAGATTTTCTTAGTTTTCATTTAAGGTCCGTGGTCAGGAAAAAAGACAGATTTTTGAAAAATTTCAAAATCTGTCAATTATTGTCCAAATTATTTTTATTTCACATCTAGACATGTGAAATGTATGAACTATGGCAAAAAAGTGAAAAAAAAATTGGTTTGATTTTTTCGTACTTTTCAGATTTTCTTAGTTTTCATTTAAGGTCCTTGGTCAGGAAAAAAGACAGATTTTTGAAAAATTTCAAAATCTGTCAATTATTGTCCAAATTATTTTTATTTCACATCTAGACATGTGAAATGTATGAACTATGGCAAAAAAGTGAAAAAAAAATTGGTTTGATTTTTTCGTACTTTTCAGATTTTCTTAGTTTTCATTTAAGGTCCGTGGTCAGGAAAAAAGACAGATTTTTGAAAAATTTCAAAATCTGTCAATTATTGTCCAAATTATTTTTATTTCACATCTAGACATGTGAAATGTATGAACTATGGCAAAAAAGTGAAAAAAAAATTGGTTTGATTTTTTCGTACTTTTCAGATTTTCTTAGTTTTCATTTAAGGTCCGTGGTCAGGAAAAAAGACAGATTTTTGAAAAATTTCAAAATCTGTCAATTATTGTCCAAATTATTTTTATTTCACATCTAGACATGTGAAATGTATGAACTATGGCAAAAAAAGTGAAAAAAAAATTGGTCTGATTTTTTCGTACTTTTCAGATTTTTTTAATTTCCGCAGTCAGGATGAAAGAAAGTTTTTTTTTTACAAATTTCAAAATCTGTCAATTATTGTCCAAATTATTTTTATTTCACATCTAGACATGTGAAATGTATGAACTATGGCAAAAAAGTGAAAAAAAAATTGGTTTGATTTTGTCGTACTTTTCAGATTTTCTTCGTTTTCATTAAAGGTCCGTGGTCAGGAAAAAAGACAGATTTTTGAAAAATTCAAAATCTGTCAATTATTGTCCAAATTATTTTTATTTCACATCTAGACATGTGAAATGTATGAACTATGGCAAAAAAAGTGAAAAAAAAATTGGTCTGATTTTTTCGTACTTTTCAGATTTTTTTAATTTCCGCAGTCAGGATGAAAGAAAGTTTTTTTTTTTACAATTTCAAAATCTGTCAATTATTGTCCAAATTATTTTTATTTCACATCTAGACATGTGAAATGTATGAACTATGGCAAAAAAGTGAAAAAAAAATTGGTTTGATTTTTTCGTACTTTTCAGATTTTCTTAGTTTTCATTTAAGGTCCGTGGTCAGGAAAAAAAGACAGATTTTTGAAAAATTTCAAAATCTGTCAATTATTGTCAAAATTATTTTTATTTCACATCTAGACATGTGAAATGTATGAACTATGGCAAAAAAGTGAAAAAAAAAATTGGTTTGATTTTTTCGTACTTTTCAGATTTTCTTAGTTTTCATTTAAGGTCCGTGGTCAGGAAAAAAGACAGATTTTTGAAAAATTTCAAAATCTGTCAATTATTGTCAAAATTATTTTTATTTCACATCTAGACATGTGAAATGTATGAACTATGGCAAAAAAGTGAAAAAAAAAATTGGTTTGATTTTTTCGTACTTTTCAGATTTTCTTAGTTTTCATTTAAGGTCCGTGGTCAGGAAAAAAGACAGATTTTTGAAAAATTTCAAAATCTGTCAATTATTGTCCAAATTATTTTTATTTCACATCTAGACATGTGAAATGTATGAACTATGGCAAAAAAGTGAAAAAAAAATTGGTTTGATTTTTTCGTACTTTTCAGATTTTCTTAGTTTTCATTTAAGGTCCTTGGTCAGGAAAAAAGACAGATTTTTGAAAAATTTCAAAATCTGTCAATTATTGTCCAAATTATTTTTATTTCACATCTAGACATGTGAAATGTATGAACTATGGCAAAAAAGTGAAAAAAAAATTGGGTTTGATTTTTTCGTACTTTTCAGATTTTCTTAGTTTTCATTTAAGGTCCGTGGTCAGGAAAAAAGACAGATTTTTGAAAAATTTCAAAATCTGTCAATTATTGTCAAAATTATTTTTATTTCACATCTAGAACATGTGAAATGTATGAACTATGGCAAAAAAGTGAAAAAAAAATTGGTTTCATTTTTTCGTACTTTTCAGATTTTCTTAGTTTTCATTTAAGGTCCGTGGTCAGGAAAAAAGACAGATTTTTGAAAAATTTCAAATCTGTCAATTATTGTCCAAATTATTTTTATTTCACATCTAGACATGTGAAATGTATGAACTATGGCAAAAAAGTGAAAAAAAAATTGGTCTGATTTTTTCGTACTTTTCAGATTTTCTTAGTTTTCATTTAAGGTCCTTGGTCAGGAAAAAAGACAGATTTTTGAAAAATTTCAAAATCTGTCAATTATTGTCCAAATTATTTTTATTTCACATCTAGACATGTGAAATGTATGAACTATGGCAAAAAAAGTGAAAAAAAAATTGGTTTGATTTTTTCGTACTTTTCAGATTTTCTTAGTTTTCATTAAGGTCCTTGGTCAGGAAAAAAGACAGATTTTTGAAAAATTTCAAAATCTGTCAATTATTGTCCAAATTATTTTTATTTCACATCTAGACATGTGAAATGTATGAACTATGGCAAAGAAGTGAAAAAAAAATTGGTTTGATTTTTTCGTACTTTTCAGATTTTCTTAGTTTTCATTTAAGGTCCGTGGTCAGGAAAAAAGACAGATTTTGAAAAATTTCAAAATCTGTCAATTATTGTCAAAATTATTTTTATTTCACATCTAGACATGTGAAATGTATGAACTATGGCAAAAAAGTGGAAAAAAAAAATT
>NW_024582125.1:0-101966 GCF_018492685.1 Alosa sapidissima | reverse complement strand
TAACTCAAGACTCATATGTGATGGAAAATGTAACAGACTGTCATTCTCCCATACTGCCACTAAGGGGCCAAGAGTGAATACGCGCTAACTCAAGACTCATATGTGATGAAAAATGTAACAGACTGTCATTCTCCCATACTGCCACTAAGGGGCCAAGAGTGAAAAACCCGCTAAGTCAAGAGTCGTATGTGATGGAAAATGTAACAGACTGTCATTCTCCCATACTGCCACTAAGGGGCAAAGAGTGAAAAAGCGCTAACTCAAGACTCGTATGTGATGGAAAATGTAACAGACTGTCATTCTCCCATACTGCCACTAAGGGGCCAAGAGTGAAAACCCGCTAACTCAAGACTCATATGTGATGAAAAATGTAACAGACTGTCATTCTCCCATACTGCCACTAAGGGGCCAAGAGTGAATACGCGCTAACTCAAGACTCGTATGTGATGGAAAATGTAACAGACTGTCATTCTCCCATACTGCCACTAAGGGGCCAAGAGTGAAAAAGCGCTAACTCAAGACTCATATGTGATGGAAAATGTAACAGACTGTCATTCTCCCATACTGCCACTAAGGGGCCAAGAGTGAATACGCGCTAACTCAAGACTCATATGTGATGAAAAATGTAACAGACTGTCATTCTCCCATACTGCCACTAAGGGGCCAAGAGTGAAAACCCGCTAAGTCAAGAGTCGTATGTGATGGAAAATGTAACAGACTGTCATTCTCCCATACTGCCACTAAGGGGCCAAGAGTGAAAACCCGCTAAGTCAAGAGTCGTATGTGATGGAAAATGTAACAGACTGTCATTCTCCCATACTGCCACTAAGGGGCCAAGAGTGAAAACCCGCTAAGTCAAGAGTCGTATGTGATGAACATGTCACGCTAGCTGCGGATTCACATACGATTCTGGCCCTAGCCAACCGCCTATCTCCGCGACGCAAGGTCACAGCGAGACGGGGGTGGCGGCGTTGCGTCCGGAGCGTCAAAATTAATCTAGAATCTCACCCGATCCTGAGCGCCCCCTCCCCCACCCCCCCCCAAACACACACACATTAGCTTAGGCTAAGGCCTTGTGAGAGGCCTACTAGCTACTGTGACGGGACGGGCCGGGAGAGGCCTGGGGATGAGTGCTTGTGCTCAGACGGGCTCAACTCGGGCCTAGGAGCAGGGAGAGACACAGAGAGCTGCGCTAGACCCCCCCCACCAAGCACAGCCACACACACGCACACACGCGCGCGCAGGTGATAGAGAGGGACAGTGAGAGGGGCCTGTTGCTCAGAGAGGCTCCAGCTGCTCAGAGAGGCCCCGACTTATTATTATTATTACATTATTATTATTAAAGTTGGGCCTAGATGCTGTGCTATACCCACTGCAGCACCCCTACACACACACACACCCACCCACAGGCCCCAGCTGCTCACAGAGGCTCCAAAGACTCCTCTCTGTCCCCTGCGCGCGTGTGTGTGAGCCTGGGAGCATTACCCTGTATCCTACATCTAAACTTAACCCCGATTAATACACGAACAGAGGCCCAACCTCTTCCCTATCCCCTTTTCCACAGCTAGCACAACCTAGACTCTGTTCTCCCAAAATTAATTTACAATCTAACCCAATCCTCCAGCTTAGGCTGAGGCCTTGTGAGAGGCCTACTAGCTACTGCTGACCTCTGACTTGACCCCTGATGCTTGGAGAGGCTTGGGGAAGAGTGCTTGTGCTCACACGGGCTGCGGCTACTCACAGAGGCCCAAACTTAGGCCGAGGCCTTGTCAGAGGCCTACTAGCTACAGCTTGACCTCTGGTTTGAGCCCTGACGCTCGGAGAGGCACAGAGAGGCCTAGGAGACAGTGCGTGTTCTCACACAGGCTGCAGCTGCTCACAGAGGCTCCAAAGACTCCTCTCTGTCCCCTGCGCGCGTGTGTGTGAGCCTGGGAGCATTACCCTGTATCCTACTCCTAAACTTAACCCAAATTAAACACGCTAATCAAACTAGCTAACACCCTCTATGCTAAGCCCGCAACACAAAGTGGCAAACGCCCCCCCCCTCTGGGTACCACCCCCCCCACGGACAACCAGGCTTAAGCACCGATAAGTACTGGTGCACTGTGCCCCACTTAAGCTAACCTCGCAAGGGTTAAAGCCTTAAGCAGAGCCGAAAAAATCTCAAACCCATGGTATACCTGCGGGTTCGTATATGATTCCGGCCCTAGCAAACCTCCAGGCGCTAACTCAAGAGTCATATGTGATGAACATGTAACAGACTGTCATTCTCCCATACTGCCACTAAGGGGCCAAGACTGAAAAAGCGCTAACTCAAGACTCGTATGTGATGGAAAATGTAACAGACTGTCATTCTCCCATACTGCCACTAAGGGGCCAAGAGTGAAAAAGCGCTAACTCAAGACTCGTATGTGATGGAAAATGTAACAGACTGTCATTCTCCCATACTGCCACTAAGGGGCCAAGAGTGAATACGCGCTAACTCAAGACTCATATGTGATGAAAAATGTAACAGACTGTCATTCTCCCATACTGCCACTAAGGGGCCAAGAGTGAATACGCGCTAACTCAAGACTCGTATGTGATGAAAAATGTAACAGACTGTCATTCTCCCATACTGCCACTAAGGGGCCAAGAGTGAAAACCCGCTAAGTCAAGAGTCGTATGTGATGGAAAATGTAACAGACTGTCATTCTCCCATACTGCCACTAAGGGGCCAAGAGTGAAAACCCGCTAAGTCAAGAGTCGTATGTGATGAACATGTCACGCTAGCTGCGGATTCACATACGATTCCGGCCCTAGCCAACCGCCTATCTCCGCGACGCAAGGTCACAGCGAGACGGGGGTGGCGGCGTTGCGTCCGGAGCGTCAAAATTAATCTAGAATCTCACCCGATCCTGAGCGCCCCCCCCCCCCCTCCCCCCCAAACACACACACATTAGCTTAAGCTAAGGCCTTGTGAGAGGCCTACTAGCTACTGTGATCGGACGGGCCGGGAGAGGCCTGGGGATGAGTGCTTGTGCTCAGACGGGCTCAACTTGGGCCTAGGAGCAGGGAGAGACACAGAGAGCTGCGCTAGACCCCCCCCACCAAGCACAGCCACACACACGCACACACGCGCGCGCAGGTGATAGAGAGGGACAGTGAGAGGGGCCTGTTGCTCAGAGAGGCTCCAGCTGCTCAGAGAGGCCCCAACTTATTATTATTATTACATTATTATTATTAAAGTTGGGCCTAGATGCTGTGCCTAGATGCTTGGGCCTAGATGCTGTGCTATACCCACTGCAGCACCCCTACACACACACACACCCACCCACAGGCCCCAGCTGCTCACAGAGGCTCCAAAGACTCCTCTCTGTCCCCTGCGCGCGTGTGTGTGAGCCTGGGAGCATTACCCTGTATCCTACTCCTAAACTTAACCCAAATTAAACACGCTAATCAAACTAGCTAACACCCTCTATGCTAAGCCCGCAACACAAAGTGGCAAACGCCCCCCCCCCTCTGGGTACCACCCCCCCCACGGACAACCAGGCTTAAGCACCGATAAGTACTGGTGCACTGTGCCCCACTTAAGCTAACCTCGCAAGGGTTAAAGCCTTAAGCAGAGCCGAAAAAATCTCAAACCCATGGTATACCTGCGGGTTCGTATATGATTCCGGCCCTAGCAAACCTCCAGGCGCTAACTCAAGAGTCATATGTGATGAACATGTAACAGACTGTCATTCTCCCATACTGCCACTAAGGGGCCAAGACTGAAAAAGCGCTAACTCAAGACTCGTATGTGATGGAAAATGTAACAGACTGTCATTCTCCCATACTGCCACTAAGGGGCCAAGAGTGAAAAAGCGCTAACTCAAGACTCGTATGTGATGGAAAATGTAACAGACTGTCATTCTCCCATACTGCCACTAAGGGGCCAAGAGTGAATACGCGCTAACTCAAGACTCATATGTGATGAAAAATGTAACAGACTGTCATTCTCCCATACTGCCACTAAGGGGCCAAGAGTGAATACGCGCTAACTCAAGACTCGTATGTGATGAAAAATGTAACAGACTGTCATTCTCCCATACTGCCACTAAGGGGCCAAGAGTGAAAAAGCGCTAACTCAAGACTCGTATGTGATGGAAAATGTAACAGACTGTCATTCTCCCATACTGCCACTAAGGGGCCAAGAGTGAAAACCCGCTAAGTCAAGAGTCGTATGTGATGGAAAATGTAACAGACTGTCATTCTCCCATACTGCCACTAAGGGGCCAAGAGTGAAAACCCGCTAAGTCAAGAGTCGTATGTGATGAACATGTCACGCTAGCTGCGGATTCACATACGATTCTGGCCCTAGCCAACCGCCTATCTCCGCGACGCAAGGTCACAGCGAGACGGGGGTGGCGGCGTTGCGTCCGGAGCGTCAAAATTAATCTAGAATCTCACCCGATCCTGAGCGCCCCCTCCCCCACCCCCCCCCAAACACACACACATTAGCTTAGGCTAAGGCCTTGTGAGAGGCCTACTAGCTACTGTGACGGGACGGGCCGGGAGAGGCCTGGGGATGAGTGCTTGTGCTCAGACGGGCTCAACTCGGGCCTAGGAGCAGGGAGAGACACAGAGAGCTGCGCTAGACCCCCCCCACCAAGCACAGCCACACACACGCACACACGCGCGCGCAGGTGATAGAGAGGGACAGTGAGAGGGGCCTGTTGCTCAGAGAGGCTCCAGCTGCTCAGAGAGGCCCCGACTTATTATTATTATTACATTATTATTATTAAAGTTGGGCCTAGATGCTGTGCTATACCCACTGCAGCACCCCTACACACACACACACCCACCCACAGGCCCCAGCTGCTCACAGAGGCTCCAAAGACTCCTCTCTGTCCCCTGCGCGCGTGTGTGTGAGCCTGGGAGCATTACCCTGTATCCTACATCTAAACTTAACCCCGATTAATACACGAACAGAGGCCCAACCTCTTCCCTATCCCCTTTTCCACAGCTAGCACAACCTAGACTCTGTTCTCCCAAAATTAATTTACAATCTAACCCAATCCTCCAGCTTAGGCTGAGGCCTTGTGAGAGGCCTACTAGCTACTGCTGACCTCTGACTTGACCCCTGATGCTTGGAGAGGCTTGGGGAAGAGTGCTTGTGCTCACACGGGCTGCGGCTACTCACAGAGGCCCAAACTTAGGCCGAGGCCTTGTCAGAGGCCTACTAGCTACAGCTTGACCTCTGCTTTGAGCCCTGACGCTCGGAGAGGCACAGAGAGGCCTAGGAGACAGTGCGTGTTCTCACACAGGCTGCAGCTGCTCACAGAGGCTCCAAAGACTCCTCTCTGTCCCCTGCGCGCGTGTGTGTGAGCCTGGGAGCATTACCCTGTATCCTACTCCTAAACTTAACCCAAATTAAACACGCTAATCAAACTAGCTAACACCCTCTATGCTAAGCCCGCAACACAAAGTGGCAAACGCCCCCCCCCTCTGGGTACCACCCCCCCCCACGGACAACCAGGCTTAAGCACCGATAAGTACTGGTGCACTGTGCCCCACTTAAGCTAACCTCGCAAGGGTTAAAGCCTTAAGCAGAGCCGAAAAAATCTCAAACCCATGGTATACCTGCGGGTTCGTATATGATTCCGGCCCTAGCAAACCTCCAGGCGCTAACTCAAGAGTCATATGTGATGAACATGTAACAGACTGTCATTCTCCCATACTGCCACTAAGGGGCCAAGACTGAAAAAGCGCTAACTCAAGACTCGTATGTGATGGAAAATGTAACAGACTGTCATTCTCCCATACTGCCACTAAGGGGCCAAGAGTGAAAAAGCGCTAACTCAAGACTCGTATGTGATGGAAAATGTAACAGACTGTCATTCTCCCATACTGCCACTAAGGGGCCAAGAGTGAAAAAGCGCTAACTCAAGACTCGTATGTGATGGAAAATGTAACAGACTGTCATTCTCCCATACTGCCACTAAGGGGCCAAGAGTGAATACGCGCTAACTCAAGACTCATATGTGATGAAAAATGTAACAGACTGTCATTCTCCCATACTGCCACTAAGGGGCAAAGAGTGAAAAAGCGCTAACTCAAGACTCGTATGTGATGGAAAATGTAACAGACTGTCATTCTCCCATACTGCCACTAAGGGGCCAAGAGTGAAAACCCGCTAACTCAAGACTCATATGTGATGAAAAATGTAACAGACTGTCATTCTCCCATACTGCCACTAAGGGGCCAAGAGTGAATACGCGCTAACTCAAGACTCGTATGTGATGGAAAATGTAACAGACTGTCATTCTCCCATACTGCCACTAAGGGGCCAAGAGTGAAAAAGCGCTAACTCAAGACTCATATGTGATGGAAAATGTAACAGACTGTCATTCTCCCATACTGCCACTAAGGGGCCAAGAGTGAATACGCGCTAACTCAAGACTCATATGTGATGAAAAATGTAACAGACTGTCATTCTCCCATACTGCCACTAAGGGGCCAAGAGTGAAAACCCGCTAAGTCAAGAGTCGTATGTGATGGAAAATGTAACAGACTGTCATTCTCCCATACTGCCACTAAGGGGCAAAGAGTGAAAAAGCGCTAACTCAAGACTCGTATGTGATGGAAAATGTAACAGACTGTCATTCTCCCATACTGCCACTAAGGGGCCAAGAGTGAAAACCCGCTAACTCAAGACTCATATGTGATGAAAAATGTAACAGACTGTCATTCTCCCATACTGCCACTAAGGGGCCAAGAGTGAATACGCGCTAACTCAAGACTCGTATGTGATGGAAAATGTAACAGACTGTCATTCTCCCATACTGCCACTAAGGGGCCAAGAGTGAAAAAGCGCTAACTCAAGACTCATATGTGATGGAAAATGTAACAGACTGTCATTCTCCCATACTGCCACTAAGGGGCCAAGAGTGAATACGCGCTAACTCAAGACTCATATGTGATGAAAAATGTAACAGACTGTCATTCTCCCATACTGCCACTAAGGGGCCAAGAGTGAAAACCCGCTAAGTCAAGAGTCGTATGTGATGGAAAATGTAACAGACTGTCATTCTCCCATACTGCCACTAAGGGGCCAAGAGTGAAAACCCGCTAAGTCAAGAGTCGTATGTGATGGAAAATGTAACAGACTGTCATTCTCCCATACTGCCACTAAGGGGCCAAGAGTGAAAACCCGCTAAGTCAAGAGTCGTATGTGATGAACATGTCACGCTAGCTGCGGATTCACATACGATTCTGGCCCTAGCCAACCGCCTATCTCCGCGACGCAAGGTCACAGCGAGACGGGGGTGGCGGCGTTGCGTCCGGAGCGTCAAAATTAATCTAGAATCTCACCCGATCCTGAGCGCCCCCTCCCCCACCCCCCCCCAAACACACACACATTAGCTTAGGCTAAGGCCTTGTGAGAGGCCTACTAGCTACTGTGACGGGACGGGCCGGGAGAGGCCTGGGGATGAGTGCTTGTGCTCAGACGGGCTCAACTCGGGCCTAGGAGCAGGGAGAGACACAGAGAGCTGCGCTAGACCCCCCCCACCAAGCACAGCCACACACACGCACACACGCGCGCGCAGGTGATAGAGAGGGACAGTGAGAGGGGCCTGTTGCTCAGAGAGGCTCCAGCTGCTCAGAGAGGCCCCGACTTATTATTATTATTACATTATTATTATTAAAGTTGGGCCTAGATGCTGTGCTATACCCACTGCAGCACCCCTACACACACACACACCCACCCACAGGCCCCAGCTGCTCACAGAGGCTCCAAAGACTCCTCTCTGTCCCCTGCGCGCGTGTGTGTGAGCCTGGGAGCATTACCCTGTATCCTACATCTAAACTTAACCCCGATTAATACACGAACAGAGGCCCAACCTCTTCCCTATCCCCTTTTCCACAGCTAGCACAACCTAGACTCTGTTCTCCCAAAATTAATTTACAATCTAACCCAATCCTCCAGCTTAGGCTGAGGCCTTGTGAGAGGCCTACTAGCTACTGCTGACCTCTGACTTGACCCCTGATGCTTGGAGAGGCTTGGGGAAGAGTGCTTGTGCTCACACGGGCTGCGGCTACTCACAGAGGCCCAAACTTAGGCCGAGGCCTTGTCAGAGGCCTACTAGCTACAGCTTGACCTCTGGTTTGAGCCCTGACGCTCGGAGAGGCACAGAGAGGCCTAGGAGACAGTGCGTGTTCTCACACAGGCTGCAGCTGCTCACAGAGGCTCCAAAGACTCCTCTCTGTCCCCTGCGCGCGTGTGTGTGAGCCTGGGAGCATTACCCTGTATCCTACTCCTAAACTTAACCCAAATTAAACACGCTAATCAAACTAGCTAACACCCTCTATGCTAAGCCCGCAACACAAAGTGGCAAACGCCCCCCCCCTCTGGGTACCACCCCCCCCACGGACAACCAGGCTTAAGCACCGATAAGTACTGGTGCACTGTGCCCCACTTAAGCTAACCTCGCAAGGGTTAAAGCCTTAAGCAGAGCCGAAAAAATCTCAAACCCATGGTATACCTGCGGGTTCGTATATGATTCCGGCCCTAGCAAACCTCCAGGCGCTAACTCAAGAGTCATATGTGATGAACATGTAACAGACTGTCATTCTCCCATACTGCCACTAAGGGGCCAAGACTGAAAAAGCGCTAACTCAAGACTCGTATGTGATGGAAAATGTAACAGACTGTCATTCTCCCATACTGCCACTAAGGGGCCAAGAGTGAAAAAGCGCTAACTCAAGACTCGTATGTGATGGAAAATGTAACAGACTGTCATTCTCCCATACTGCCACTAAGGGGCCAAGAGTGAATACGCGCTAACTCAAGACTCATATGTGATGAAAAATGTAACAGACTGTCATTCTCCCATACTGCCACTAAGGGGCCAAGAGTGAATACGCGCTAACTCAAGACTCGTATGTGATGAAAAATGTAACAGACTGTCATTCTCCCATACTGCCACTAAGGGGCCAAGAGTGAAAACCCGCTAAGTCAAGAGTCGTATGTGATGGAAAATGTAACAGACTGTCATTCTCCCATACTGCCACTAAGGGGCCAAGAGTGAAAACCCGCTAAGTCAAGAGTCGTATGTGATGAACATGTCACGCTAGCTGCGGATTCACATACGATTCCGGCCCTAGCCAACCGCCTATCTCCGCGACGCAAGGTCACAGCGAGACGGGGGTGGCGGCGTTGCGTCCGGAGCGTCAAAATTAATCTAGAATCTCACCCGATCCTGAGCGCCCCCCCCCCCCTCCCCCCCAAACACACACACATTAGCTTAAGCTAAGGCCTTGTGAGAGGCCTACTAGCTACTGTGATCGGACGGGCCGGGAGAGGCCTGGGGATGAGTGCTTGTGCTCAGACGGGCTCAACTTGGGCCTAGGAGCAGGGAGAGACACAGAGAGCTGCGCTAGACCCCCCCCACCAAGCACAGCCACACACACGCACACACGCGCGCGCAGGTGATAGAGAGGGACAGTGAGAGGGGCCTGTTGCTCAGAGAGGCTCCAGCTGCTCAGAGAGGCCCCAACTTATTATTATTATTACATTATTATTATTAAAGTTGGGCCTAGATGCTGTGCCTAGATGCTTGGGCCTAGATGCTGTGCTATACCCACTGCAGCACCCCTACACACACACACACCCACCCACAGGCCCCAGCTGCTCACAGAGGCTCCAAAGACTCCTCTCTGTCCCCTGCGCGCGTGTGTGTGAGCCTGGGAGCATTACCCTGTATCCTACTCCTAAACTTAACCCAAATTAAACACGCTAATCAAACTAGCTAACACCCTCTATGCTAAGCCCGCAACACAAAGTGGCAAACGCCCCCCCCCTCTGGGTACCACCCCCCCCACGGACAACCAGGCTTAAGCACCGATAAGTACTGGTGCACTGTGCCCCACTTAAGCTAACCTCGCAAGGGTTAAAGCCTTAAGCAGAGCCGAAAAAATCTCAAACCCATGGTATACCTGCGGGTTCGTATATGATTCCGGCCCTAGCAAACCTCCAGGCGCTAACTCAAGAGTCATATGTGATGAACATGTAACAGACTGTCATTCTCCCATACTGCCACTAAGGGGCCAAGACTGAAAAAGCGCTAACTCAAGACTCGTATGTGATGGAAAATGTAACAGACTGTCATTCTCCCATACTGCCACTAAGGGGCCAAGAGTGAAAAAGCGCTAACTCAAGACTCGTATGTGATGGAAAATGTAACAGACTGTCATTCTCCCATACTGCCACTAAGGGGCCAAGAGTGAATACGCGCTAACTCAAGACTCATATGTGATGAAAAATGTAACAGACTGTCATTCTCCCATACTGCCACTAAGGGGCCAAGAGTGAATACGCGCTAACTCAAGACTCGTATGTGATGAAAAATGTAACAGACTGTCATTCTCCCATACTGCCACTAAGGGGCCAAGAGTGAAAAAGCGCTAACTCAAGACTCGTATGTGATGGAAAATGTAACAGACTGTCATTCTCCCATACTGCCACTAAGGGGCCAAGAGTGAAAACCCGCTAAGTCAAGAGTCGTATGTGATGGAAAATGTAACAGACTGTCATTCTCCCATACTGCCACTAAGGGGCCAAGAGTGAAAACCCGCTAAGTCAAGAGTCGTATGTGATGAACATGTCACGCTAGCTGCGGATTCACATACGATTCTGGCCCTAGCCAACCGCCTATCTCCGCGACGCAAGGTCACAGCGAGACGGGGGTGGCGGCGTTGCGTCCGGAGCGTCAAAATTAATCTAGAATCTCACCCGATCCTGAGCGCCCCCTCCCCCACCCCCCCCCCAAACACACACACATTAGCTTAGGCTAAGGCCTTGTGAGAGGCCTACTAGCTACTGTGACGGGACGGGCCGGGAGAGGCCTGGGGATGAGTGCTTGTGCTCAGACGGGCTCAACTCGGGCCTAGGAGCAGGGAGAGACACAGAGAGCTGCGCTAGACCCCCCCCACCAAGCACAGCCACACACACGCACACACGCGCGCGCAGGTGATAGAGAGGGACAGTGAGAGGGGCCTGTTGCTCAGAGAGGCTCCAGCTGCTCAGAGAGGCCCCGACTTATTATTATTATTACATTATTATTATTAAAGTTGGGCCTAGATGCTGTGCTATACCCACTGCAGCACCCCTACACACACACACACCCACCCACAGGCCCCAGCTGCTCACAGAGGCTCCAAAGACTCCTCTCTGTCCCCTGCGCGCGTGTGTGTGAGCCTGGGAGCATTACCCTGTATCCTACATCTAAACTTAACCCCGATTAATACACGAACAGAGGCCCAACCTCTTCCCTATCCCCTTTTCCACAGCTAGCACAACCTAGACTCTGTTCTCCCAAAATTAATTTACAATCTAACCCAATCCTCCAGCTTAGGCTGAGGCCTTGTGAGAGGCCTACTAGCTACTGCTGACCTCTGACTTGACCCCTGATGCTTGGAGAGGCTTGGGGAAGAGTGCTTGTGCTCACACGGGCTGCGGCTACTCACAGAGGCCCAAACTTAGGCCGAGGCCTTGTCAGAGGCCTACTAGCTACAGCTTGACCTCTGGTTTGAGCCCTGACGCTCGGAGAGGCACAGAGAGGCCTAGGAGACAGTGCGTGTTCTCACACAGGCTGCAGCTGCTCACAGAGGCTCCAAAGACTCCTCTCTGTCCCCTGCGCGCGTGTGTGTGAGCCTGGGAGCATTACCCTGTATCCTACTCCTAAACTTAACCCAAATTAAACACGCTAATCAAACTAGCTAACACCCTCTATGCTAAGCCCGCAACACAAAGTGGCAAACGCCCCCCCCCTCTGGGTACCACCCCCCCCCACGGACAACCAGGCTTAAGCACCGATAAGTACTGGTGCACTGTGCCCCACTTAAGCTAACCTCGCAAGGGTTAAAGCCTTAAGCAGAGCCGAAAAAATCTCAAACCCATGGTATACCTGCGGGTTCGTATATGATTCCGGCCCTAGCAAACCTCCAGGCGCTAACTCAAGAGTCATATGTGATGAAAAATGTAACAGACTGTCATTCTCCCATACTGCCACTAAGGGGCCAAGACTGAAAAAGCGCTAACTCAAGACTCGTATGTGATGGAAAATGTAACAGACTGTCATTCTCCCATACTGCCACTAAGGGGCCAAGAGTGAAAAAGCGCTAACTCAAGACTCGTATGTGATGGAAAATGTAACAGACTGTCATTCTCCCATACTGCCACTAAGGGGCCAAGAGTGAATACGCGCTAACTCAAGACTCGTATGTGATGAAAAATGTAACAGACTGTCATTCTCCCATACTGCCACTAAGGGGCCAAGAGTGAATACGCGCTAACTCAAGACTCATATGTGATGAAAAATGTAACAGACTGTCATTCTCCCATACTGCCACTAAGGGGCCAAGAGTGAAAAAGCGCTAACTCAAGACTCGTATGTGATGGAAAATGTAACAGACTGTCATTCTCCCATACTGCCACTAAGGGGCCAAGAGTGAAAACCCGCTAAGTCAAGAGTCGTATGTGATGGAAAATGTAACAGACTGTCATTCTCCCATACTGCCACTAAGGGGCCAAGAGTGAAAACCCGCTAAGTCAAGAGTCGTATGTGATGAACATGTCACGCTAGCTGCGGATTCACATACGATTCCGGCCCTAGCCAACCGCCTATCTCCGCGACGCAAGGTCACAGCGAGACGGGGGTGGCGGCGTTGCGTCCGGAGCGTCAAAATTAATCTAGAATCTCACCCGATCCTGAGCGCCCCCTCCCCCACCCCCCCCCAAACACACACACATTAGCTTAGGCTAAGGCCTTGTGAGAGGCCTACTAGCTACAGCGACGGGACGGGCCGGGAGAGGCCTGGGGATGAGTGCTTGTGCTCAGACGGGCTCAACTCGGGCCTAGGAGCAGGGAGAGACACAGAGAGCTGCGCTAGACCCCCCCCACCAAGCACAGCCACACACACGCACGCACGCGCGCGCAGGTGATAGAGAGGGACAGTGAGAGGGGCCTGTTGCTCAGAGAGGCTCCAGCTGCTCAGAGAGGCCCCGACTTATTATTATTATTACATTATTATTATTAAAGTTGGGCCTAGATGCTGTGCTATACCCACTGCAGCACCCCTACACACACACACACCCACCCACAGGCCCCAGCTGCTCACAGAGGCTCCAAAGACTCCTCTCTGTCCCCTGCGCGCGTGTGTGTGAGCCTGGGAGCATTACCCTGTATCCTACATCTAAACTTAACCCCGATTAATACACGAACAGAGGCCCAACCTCTTCCCTATCCCCTTTTCCACAGCTAGCACAACCTAGACTCTGTTCTCCCAAAATTAATTTACAATCTAACCCAATCCTCCAGCTTAGGCTGAGGCCTTGTGAGAGGCCTACTAGCTACTGCTGACCTCTGACTTGACCCCTGATGCTTGGAGAGGCTTGGGGAAGAGTGCTTGTGCTCACACGGGCTGCGGCTACTCACAGAGGCCCAAACTTAGGCCGAGGCCTTGTCAGAGGCCTACTAGCTACAGCTTGACCTCTGGTTTGAGCCCTGACGCTCGGAGAGGCACAGAGAGGCCTAGGAGACAGTGCGTGTTCTCACACAGGCCGCAGCTGCTCACAGAGGCTCCAAAGACTCCTCTCTGTCCCCTGCGCGCGTGTGTGTGAGCCTGGGAGCATTACCCTGTATCCTACTCCTAAACTTAACCCAAAATAAACACGCTAATCAAACTAGCTAACACCCTCTATGCTAAGCCCGCAACACAAAGTGGCAAACGCCCCCCCCCTCTGGGTACCACCCCCCCCACGGACAACCAGGCTTAAGCACCGATAAGTACTGGTGCACTGTGCCCCACTTAAGCTAACCTCGCAAGGGTTAAAGCCTTAAGCAGAGCCGAAAAAATCTCAAACCCATGGTATACCTGCGGGTTCGTATATGATTCCGGCCCTAGCAAACCTCCTAGCTCCGCGACGCAAGGTCACAGCGAGACGGGGATGGCGGCATTGCGTCCGGTGCGTCAAAATTAATCTAGAATCTCACCCGATCCTGAGCGCCCCCCCCCCCTCCCCCCCAAACACACACACATTAGCTTAAGCTAAGGCCTTGTGAGAGGCCTACTAGCTACTGTGATCGGACGGGCCGGGAGAGGCCTGGGGATGAGTGCTTGTGCTCAGACGGGCTCAACTTGGGCCTAGGAGCAGGGAGAGACACAGAGAGCTGCGCTAGACCCCCCCCCACCAAGCACAGCCACACACACGCACACACGCGCGCGCAGGTGATAGAGAGGGACAGTGAGAGGGGCCTGTTGCTCAGAGAGGCTCCAGCTGCTCAGAGAGGCCCCAACTTATTATTATTATTACATTATTATTATTAAAGTTGGGCCTAGATGCTGTGCCTAGATGCTTGGGCCTAGATGCTGTGCTATACCCACTGCAGCACCCCTACACACACACACACCCACCCACAGGCCCCAGCTGCTCACAGAGGCTCCAAAGACTCCTCTCTGTCCCCTGCGCGCGTGTGTGTGAGCCTGGGAGCATTACCCTGTATCCTACTCCTAAACTTAACCCAAATTAAACACGCTAATCAAACTAGCTAACACCCTCTATGCTAAGCCCGCAACACAAAGTGGCAAACGCCCCCCCCCTCTGGGTACCACCCCCCCCACGGACAACCAGGCTTAAGCACCGATAAGTACCGGTGCACTGTGCCCCACTTAAGCTAACCTCGCAAGGGTTAAAGCCTTAAGCAGAGCCGAAAAAATCTCAAACCCATGGTATACCTGCGGGTTCGTATATGATTCCGGCCCTAGCAAACCTCCAGGCGCTAACTCAAGAGTCATATGTGATGAACATGTAACAGACTGTCATTCTCCCATACTGCCACTAAGGGGCCAAGACTGAAAAAGCGCTAACTCAAGACTCGTATGTGATGGAAAATGTAACAGACTGTCATTCTCCCATACTGCCACTAAGGGGCCAAGAGTGAAAAAGCGCTAACTCAAGACTCGTATGTGATGGAAAATGTAACAGACTGTCATTCTCCCATACTGCCACTAAGGGGCCAAGAGTGAATACGCGCTAACTCAAGACTCATATGTGATGAAAAATGTAACAGACTGTCATTCTCCCATACTGCCACTAAGGGGCCAAGAGTGAATACGCGCTAACTCAAGACTCGTATGTGATGAAAAATGTAACAGACTGTCATTCTCCCATACTGCCACTAAGGGGCCAAGAGTGAAAAAGCGCTAACTCAAGACTCGTATGTGATGGAAAATGTAACAGACTGTCATTCTCCCATACTGCCACTAAGGGGCCAAGAGTGAAAACCCGCTAAGTCAAGAGTCGTATGTGATGGAAAATGTAACAGACTGTCATTCTCCCATACTGCCACTAAGGGGCCAAGAGTGAAAACCCGCTAAGTCAAGAGTCGTATGTGATGGAAAATGTAACAGACTGTCATTCTCCCATACTGCCACTAAGGGGCCAAGAGTGAAAACCCGCTAAGTCAAGAGTCGTATGTGATGAACATGTCACGCTAGCTGCGGATTCACATACGATTCCGGCCCTAGCCAACCGCCTATCTCCGCGACGCAAGGTCACAGCGAGACGGGGGTGGCGGCGTTGCGTCCGGAGCGTCAAAATTAATCTAGAATCTCACCCGATCCTGAGCGCCCCCTCCCCCCCCCCCCCCAAACACACACACATTAGCTTAGGCTAAGGCCTTGTGAGAGGCCTACTAGCTACTGTGACGGGACGGGCCGGGAGAGGCCTGGGGATGAGTGCTTGTGCTCAGACGGGCTCAACTCGGGCCTAGGAGCAGGGAGAGACACAGAGAGCTGCGCTAGACCCCCCCCACCAAGCACAGCCACACACACGCACACACGCGCGCGCAGGTGATAGAGAGGGACAGTGAGAGGGGCCTGTTGCTCAGAGAGGCTCCAGCTGCTCAGAGAGGCCCCGACTTATTATTATTATTACATTATTATTATTAAAGTTGGGCCTAGATGCTGTGCTATACCCACTGCAGCACCCCTACACACACACACACCCACCCACAGGCCCCAGCTGCTCACAGAGGCTCCAAAGACTCCTCTCTGTCCCCTGCGCGCGTGTGTGTGAGCCTGGGAGCATTACCCTGTATCCTACATCTAAACTTAACCCCGATTAATACACGAACAGAGGCCCAACCTCTTCCCTATCCCCTTTTCCACAGCTAGCACAACCTAGACTCTGTTCTCCCAAAATTAATTTACAATCTAACCCAATCCTCCAGCTTAGGCTGAGGCCTTGTGAGAGGCCTACTAGCTACTGCTGACCTCTGACTTGACCCCTGATGCTTGGAGAGGCTTGGGGAAGAGTGCTTGTGCTCACACGGGCTGCGGCTACTCACAGAGGCCCAAACTTAGGCCGAGGCCTTGTCAGAGGCCTACTAGCTACAGCTTGACCTCTGGTTTGAGCCCTGACGCTCGGAGAGGCACAGAGAGGCCTAGGAGACAGTGCGTGTTCTCACACAGGCCGCAGCTGCTCACAGAGGCTCCAAAGACTCCTCTCTGTCCCCTGCGCGCGTGTGTGTGAGCCTGGGAGCATTACCCTGTATCCTACTCCTAAACTTAACCCAAAATAAACACGCTAATCAAACTAGCTAACACCCTCTATGCTAAGCCCGCAACACAAAGTGGCAAACGCCCCCCCCCTCTGGGTACCACCCCCCCCCACGGACAACCAGGCTTAAGCACCGATAAGTACTGGTGCACTGTGCCCCACTTAAGCTAACCTCGCAAGGGTTAAAGCCTTAAGCAGAGCCGAAAAAATCTCAAACCCATGGTATACCTGCGGGTTCGTATATGATTCCGGCCCTAGCAAACCTCCTAGCTCCGCGACGCAAGGTCACAGCGAGACGGGGATGGCGGCATTGCGTCCGGTGCGTCAAAATTAATCTAGAATCTCACCCGATCCTGAGCGCCCCCCCCCCCTCCCCCCCAAACACACACACATTAGCTTAAGCTAAGGCCTTGTGAGAGGCCTACTAGCTACTGTGATCGGACGGGCCGGGAGAGGCCTGGGGATGAGTGCTTGTGCTCAGACGGGCTCAACTTGGGCCTAGGAGCAGGGAGAGACACAGAGAGCTGCGCTAGACCCCCCCCACCAAGCACAGCCACACACACGCACACACGCGCGCGCAGGTGATAGAGAGGGACAGTGAGAGGGGCCTGTTGCTCAGAGAGGCTCCAGCTGCTCAGAGAGGCCCCAACTTATTATTATTATTACATTATTATTATTAAAGTTGGGCCTAGATGCTGTGCCTAGATGCTTGGGCCTAGATGCTGTGCTATACCCACTGCAGCACCCCTACACACACACACACCCACCCACAGGCCCCAGCTGCTCACAGAGGCTCCAAAGACTCCTCTCTGTCCCCTGCGCGCGTGTGTGTGAGCCTGGGAGCATTACCCTGTATCCTACTCCTAAACTTAACCCAAATTAAACACGCTAATCAAACTAGCTAACACCCTCTATGCTAAGCCCGCAACACAAAGTGGCAAACGCCCCCCCCCTCTGGGTACCACCCCCCCCACGGACAACCAGGCTTAAGCACCGATAAGTACCGGTGCACTGTGCCCCACTTAAGCTAACCTCGCAAGGGTTAAAGCCTTAAGCAGAGCCGAAAAAATCTCAAACCCATGGTATACCTGCGGGTTCGTATATGATTCCGGCCCTAGCAAACCTCCAGGCGCTAACTCAAGAGTCATATGTGATGAACATGTAACAGACTGTCATTCTCCCATACTGCCACTAAGGGGCCAAGACTGAAAAAGCGCTAACTCAAGACTCGTATGTGATGGAAAATGTAACAGACTGTCATTCTCCCATACTGCCACTAAGGGGCCAAGAGTGAAAAAGCGCTAACTCAAGACTCGTATGTGATGGAAAATGTAACAGACTGTCATTCTCCCATACTGCCACTAAGGGGCCAAGAGTGAATACGCGCTAACTCAAGACTCATATGTGATGAAAAATGTAACAGACTGTCATTCTCCCATACTGCCACTAAGGGGCCAAGAGTGAATACGCGCTAACTCAAGACTCGTATGTGATGAAAAATGTAACAGACTGTCATTCTCCCATACTGCCACTAAGGGGCCAAGAGTGAAAAAGCGCTAACTCAAGACTCGTATGTGATGGAAAATGTAACAGACTGTCATTCTCCCATACTGCCACTAAGGGGCCAAGAGTGAAAACCCGCTAAGTCAAGAGTCGTATGTGATGGAAAATGTAACAGACTGTCATTCTCCCATACTGCCACTAAGGGGCCAAGAGTGAAAACCCGCTAAGTCAAGAGTCGTATGTGATGAACATGTCACGCTAGCTGCGGATTCACATACGATTCCGGCCCTAGCCAACCGCCTATCTCCGCGACGCAAGGTCACAGCGAGACGGGGGTGGCGGCGTTGCGTCCGGAGCGTCAAAATTAATCTAGAATCTCACCCGATCCTGAGCGCCCCCTCCCCCCCCCCCCCCAAACACACACACATTAGCTTAGGCTAAGGCCTTGTGAGAGGCCTACTAGCTACTGTGACGGGACGGGCCGGGAGAGGCCTGGGGATGAGTGCTTGTGCTCAGACGGGCTCAACTCGGGCCTAGGAGCAGGGAGAGACACAGAGAGCTGCGCTAGACCCCCCCCACCAAGCACAGCCACACACACGCACACACGCGCGCGCAGGTGATAGAGAGGGACAGTGAGAGGGGCCTGTTGCTCAGAGAGGCTCCAGCTGCTCAGAGAGGCCCCAACTTATTATTATTATTACATTATTATTATTAAAGTTGGGCCTAGATGCTGTGCCTAGATGCTTGGGCCTAGATGCTGTGCTATACCCACTGCAGCACCCCTACACACACACACACCCACCCACAGGCCCCAGCTGCTCACAGAGGCTCCAAAGACTCCTCTCTGTCCCCTGCGCGCGTGTGTGTGAGCCTGGGAGCATTACCCTGTATCCTACTCCTAAACTTAACCCAAATTAAACACGCTAATCAAACTAGCTAACACCCTCTATGCTAAGCCCGCAACACAAAGTGGCAAACGCCCCCCCCCTCTGGGTACCACCCCCCCCCACGGACAACCAGGCTTAAGCACCGATAAGTACTGGTGCACTGTGCCCCACTTAAGCTAACCTCGCAAGGGTTAAAGCCTTAAGCAGAGCCGAAAAAATCTCAAACCCATGGTATACCTGCGGGTTCGTATATGATTCCGGCCCTAGCAAACCTCCAGGCGCTAACTCAAGAGTCATATGTGATGAACATGTAACAGACTGTCATTCTCCCATACTGCCACTAAGGGGCCAAGACTGAAAAAGCGCTAACTCAAGACTCGTATGTGATGGAAAATGTAACAGACTGTCATTCTCCCATACTGCCACTAAGGGGCCAAGAGTGAAAAAGCGCTAACTCAAGACTCGTATGTGATGGAAAATGTAACAGACTGTCATTCTCCCATACTGCCACTAAGGGGCCAAGACTGAAAAAGCGCTAACTCAAGACTCGTATGTGATGGAAAATGTAACAGACTGTCATTCTCCCATACTGCCACTAAGGGGCCAAGAGTGAAAAAGCGCTAACTCAAGACTCGTATGTGATGGAAAATGTAACAGACTGTCATTCTCCCATACTGCCACTAAGGGGCCAAGAGTGAATACGCGCTAACTCAAGACTCATATGTGATGAAAAATGTAACAGACTGTAATTCTCCCATACTGCCACTAAGGGGCCAAGAGTGAATACGCGCTAACTCAAGACTCATATGTGATGAAAAATGTAACAGACTGTCATTCTCCCATACTGCCACTAAGGGGCCAAGAGTGAAAAAGCGCTAACTCAAGACTCGTATGTGATGGAAAATGTAACAGACTGTCATTCTCCCATACTGCCACTAAGGGGCCAAGAGTGAAAACCCGCTAAGTCAAGAGTCGTATGTGATGGAAAATGTAACAGACTGTCATTCTCCCATACTGCCACTAAGGGGCCAAGAGTGAAAACCCGCTAAGTCAAGAGTCGTATGTGATGAACATGTCACGCTAGCTGCGGATTCACATACGATTCCGGCCCTAGCCAACCGCCTATCTCCGCGACGCAAGGTCACAGCGAGACGGGGGTGGCGGCGTTGCGTCCGGAGATAATTAATCTAGAATCTCACCCGATCCTGAGCGCCCCCTCCCCCACCCCCCCCCAAACACACACACATTAGCTTAGGCTAAGGCCTTGTGAGAGGCCTACTAGCTACTGTGACGGGACGGGCCGGGAGAGGCCTGGGGATGAGTGCTTGTGCTCAGACGGGCTCAACTTGGGCCTAGGAGCAGGGAGAGACACAGAGAGCTGCGCTAGACCCCCCCCACCAAGCACAGCCACACACACGCACACACGCGCGCGCAGGTGATAGAGAGGGACAGTGAGAGGGGCCTGTTGCTCAGAGAGGCTCCAGCTGCTCAGAGAGGCCCCAACTTATTATTATTATTACATTATTATTATTAAAGTTGGGCCTAGATGCTGTGCTATACCCACTGCAGCACCCCTACACACACACACACCCACCCACAGGCCCCAGCTGCTCACAGAGGCTCCAAAGACTCCTCTCTGTCCCCTGCGCGCGTGTGTGTGAGCCTGGGAGCATTACCCTGTATCCTACATCTAAACTTAACCCCGATTAATACACGAACAGAGGCCCAACCTCTTCCCTATCCCCTTTTCCACAGCTAGCACAACCTAGACTCTGTTCTCCCAAAATTAATTTACAATCTAACCCAATCCTCCAGCTTAGGCTGAGGCCTTGTGAGAGGCCTACTAGCTACTGCTGACCTCTGACTTGACCCCTGATGCTTGGAGAGGCTTGGGGAAGAGTGCTTGTGCTCACACGGGCTGCGGCTACTCACAGAGGCCCAAACTTAGGCCGAGGCCTTGTCAGAGGCCTACTAGCTACAGCTTGACCTCTGGTTTGAGCCCTGACGCTCGGAGAGGCACAGAGAGGCCTAGGAGACAGTGCGTGTTCTCACACAGGCCGCAGCTGCTCACAGAGGCTCCAAAGACTCCTCTCTGTCCCCTGCGCGCGTGTGTGTGAGCCTGGGAGCATTACCCTGTATCCTACTCCTAAACTTAACCCAAAATAAACACGCTAATCAAACTAGCTAACACCCTCTATGCTAAGCCCGCAACACAAAGTGGCAAACGCCCCCCCCCTCTGGGTACCACCCCCCCCACGGACAACCAGGCTTAAGCACCGATAAGTACTGGTGCACTGTGCCCCACTTAAGCTAACCTCGCAAGGGTTAAAGCCTTAAGCAGAGCCGAAAAAATCTCAAACCCATGGTATACCTGCGGGTTCGTATATGATTCCGGCCCTAGCAAACCTCCTAGCTCCGCGACGCAAGGTCACAGCGAGACGGGGATGGCGGCATTGCGTCCGGTGCGTCAAAATTAATCTAGAATCTCACCCGATCCTGAGCGCCCCCCCCCCCCTCCCCCCCAAACACACACACATTAGCTTAAGCTAAGGCCTTGTGAGAGGCCTACTAGCTACTGTGATCGGACGGGCCGGGAGAGGCCTGGGGATGAGTGCTTGTGCTCAGACGGGCTCAACTTGGGCCTAGGAGCAGGGAGAGACACAGAGAGCTGCGCTAGACCCCCCCCACCAAGCACAGCCACACACACGCACACACGCGCGCGCAGGTGATAGAGAGGGACAGTGAGAGGGGCCTGTTGCTCAGAGAGGCTCCAGCTGCTCAGAGAGGCCCCAACTTATTATTATTATTACATTATTATTATTAAAGTTGGGCCTAGATGCTGTGCCTAGATGCTTGGGCCTAGATGCTGTGCTATACCCACTGCAGCACCCCTACACACACACACACCCACCCACAGGCCCCAGCTGCTCACAGAGGCTCCAAAGACTCCTCTCTGTCCCCTGCGCGCGTGTGTGTGAGCCTGGGAGCATTACCCTGTATCCTACTCCTAAACTTAACCCAAAATAAACACGCTAATCAAACTAGCTAACACCCTCTATGCTAAGCCCGCAACACAAAGTGGCAAACGCCCCCCCCCTCTGGGTACCACCCCCCCCACGGACAACCAGGCTTAAGCACCGATAAGTACTGGTGCACTGTGCCCCACTTAAGCTAACCTCGCAAGGGTTAAAGCCTTAAGCAGAGCCGAAAAAATCTCAAACCCATGGTATACCTGCGGGTTCGTATATGATTCCGGCCCTAGCAAACCTCCAGGCGCTAACTCAAGAGTCATATGTGATGAACATGTAACAGACTGTCATTCTCCCATACTGCCACTAAGGGGCCAAGACTGAAAAAGCGCTAACTCAAGACTCGTATGTGATGGAAAATGTAACAGACTGTCATTCTCCCATACTGCCACTAAGGGGCCAAGAGTGAAAAAGCGCTAACTCAAGACTCGTATGTGATGGAAAATGTAACAGACTGTCATTCTCCCATACTGCCACTAAGGGGCCAAGAGTGAATACGCGCTAACTCAAGACTCATATGTGATGAAAAATGTAACAGACTGTCATTCTCCCATACTGCCACTAAGGGGCCAAGAGTGAATACGCGCTAACTCAAGACTCGTATGTGATGAAAAATGTAACAGACTGTCATTCTCCCATACTGCCACTAAGGGGCCAAGAGTGAAAAAGCGCTAACTCAAGACTCGTATGTGATGGAAAATGTAACAGACTGTCATTCTCCCATACTGCCACTAAGGGGCCAAGAGTGAAAACCCGCTAAGTCAAGAGTCGTATGTGATGGAAAATGTAACAGACTGTCATTCTCCCATACTGCCACTAAGGGGCCAAGAGTGAAAACCCGCTAAGTCAAGAGTCGTATGTGATGAACATGTCACGCTAGCTGCGGATTCACATACGATTCTGGCCCTAGCCAACCGCCTATCTCCGCGACGCAAGGTCACAGCGAGACGGGGGTGGCGGCGTTGCGTCCGGAGCGTCAGAAAACATGGGGGCGCATGGGGGTGCCGCCAGTGTAACACCAACGCTGCACGACTTGTGGCCAAAAAACCAACTGCACCCCGGTGCACTTGTGGCTATTACCCCCTATCATAGTCAGGGATAGTGAGAGTGAAAACACTGAGGCATAGCTGCCTGATTTCCACACGAGGGCGACACTAGTCACGCTAGGGAGGCGCTCACATGTGAATCCCGACCCCCCCCCGCATGTGGAAGCACGCTAACTGCGGATTCGTATATGATTCTGGCCCTAGCCAACCGCCTAGCTCCGCGACGCAAGGTCACAGCGAGACGGGGGTGGCGCCATTGCGTCCGGAGCGTCAGAAAACATGGGGGCGCATGGGGGTGCCGCCAGTCTAATACCAACGCTGCACGACTTGTGGCCAAAAAACCAACTGCACCCCGGTGCACTTGTGGCTATTACCTCCTATCATAGTCAGGGATAGTGAGAGTGAAAACACTGAGGCATAGCTGCCTGATTTCCACACGAGGGCGACACTAGTCACGCTAGGGAGGCGCTCACATGTGAATCCCGACCCCCCCCCGCATGTGGAAGCACGCTAACTGCGGATTCGTATATGATTCTGGCCCTAGCCAACCGCCTAGCTCCGCGACGCAAGGTCACAGCGAGACGGGGGTGGCGCCATTGCGTCCGGAGCGTCAGAAAACATGGGGGCGCATGGGGGTGCCGCCAGTCTAATACCAACGCTGCACGACTTGTGGCCAAAAAACCAACTGCACCCCGGTGCACTTGTGGCTATTACCTCCTATCATAGTCAGGGATAGTGAGAGTGAAAACACTGAGGCATAGCTGCCTGATTTCCACACGAGGGCGACACTAGTCACGCTAGGGAGGCGCTCACATGTGAATCCCGACCCCCCCCCGCATGTGGAAGCACGCTAACTGCGGATTCGTATATGATTCTGGCCCTAGCCAACCGCCTAGCTCCGCGACGCAAGGTCACAGCGAGACGGGGGTGGCGCCATTGCGTCCGGAGCGTCAGAAAACATGGGGGCGCATGGGGGTGCCGCCAGTCTAATACCAACGCTGCACGACTTGTGGCCAAAAAACCAACTGCACCCCGGTGCACTTGTGGCTATTACCTCCTATCATAGTCAGGGATAGTGAGAGTGAAAACACTGAGGCATAGCTGCCTGATTTCCACACGAGGGCGACACTAGTCACGCTAGGGAGGCGCTCACATGTGAATCCCGACCCCCCCCCCGCATGTGGAAGCACGCTAACTGCGGATTCGTATATGATTCTGGCCCTAGCCAACCGCCTAGCTCCGCGACGCAAGGTCACAGCGAGACGGGGGTGGCGCCATTGCGTCCGGAGCGTCAGAAAACATGGGGGCGCATGGGGGTGCCGCCAGTCTAATACCAACGCTGCACGACTTGTGGCCAAAAAACCAACTGCACCCCGGTGCACTTGTGGCTATTACCTCCTATCATAGTCAGGGATAGTGAGAGTGAAAACACTGAGGCATAGCTGCCTGATTTCCACACGAGGGCGACACTAGTCACGCTAGGGAGGCGCTCACATGTGAATCCCGACCCCCCCCCGCATGTGGAAGCACGCTAACTGCGGATTCGTATATGATTCTGGCCCTAGCCAACCGCCTAGCTCCGCGACGCAAGGTCACAGCGAGACGGGGGTGGCGCCATTGCGTCCGGAGCGTCAGAAAACATGGGGGCGCATGGGGGTGCCGCCAGTCTACCACCAACGCTGCACGACTTGTGGCCAAAAAACCAACTGCACCCCGGTGCACTTGTGGCTATTACCCCCTATCCTAGCAACAACCTAGCAACCACCAGAATATGACCACAGTAACCACCATAGCAACCACGGTATTTAGCATAGTAAACGCCATATGTACCCTAGCAACGCTATATATTTACTCACCTGACCAACATATGTGTGTTTTTTGGCCAAAAATTTGAAAATGGCTAAATGTTAAATCGCCAAAAAAGTAGTTTTTGCCGGCACATTGCTTTGCGTTACAGCTAGAGAGATGAAACTTTGCACGCTCCATCTGGGTCATGTGCAGAAGGTCTGACTTGAATTTCAGACTCGTAGCTCCATGCTGCCACCCACAGGTCCACCTCTGAAGTGGGAATGGTCAATTTTTTTTATGTTTTTCCTACACAGTTTTTTTTGTGGATGTCTCAGAGATCCCACTTTTGGAACAGTTGTCAGGGGCCTCTAGGCGGTGCCTTGCGTCTTGGTCCCATCCCTCTAGCACCTAGCGTTACCGAGGCAGAAGAGGGAAACCTTGTACGTTTCGAACCGTTTATCTCCTTCCGGGAATAATCCACCCACTCCAAACTGAGCCTGGCTTGTTTGAGACGTCCCGTTGTTAAACATATTCTGATTTCATACTGATCGGACCAACATAAGGGAGTTTTTTGGCTAAAAATGTAAAATTGGCAAAATGTTAAATCGCCAAAAAAGTAGTTTTTGCAGGCACATTGCTTTGCGTTACAGCTAGAGAGATGAAACTTTGCACGCTCCATCTGGGTCATGTGCAGAAGGTCTGACTTGAATTTCAGACTCGTAGCTCCATGCTGCCACCCACAGGTCCACCTCTGAAGTGGGAATGGTCAATTTTTTTTATGTTTTTCCTACACAGTTTTTTTTGTGGATGTCTCAGAGATCCCACTTTTGGAACAGTTGTCAGGGGCCTCTAGGCGGTGCCTTGCGTCTTGGTCCCATCCCTCTAGCACCTAGCGTTACCGAGGCAGAAGAGGGAAACCTTGTACGTTTCGAACCGTTTATCTCCTTCCGGGAATAATCCACCCACTCCAAACTGAGCCTGGCTTGTTTGAGACGTCCCGTTGTTAAACATATTCTGATTTCATACTGATCGGACCAACATAAGGGAGTTTTTTGGCTAAAAATGTAAAATTGGCAAAATGTTAAATCGCCAAAAAAGTAGTTTTTGCAGGCACATTGCTTTGCGTTACAGCTAGAGAGATGAAACTTTGCACGCTCCATCTGGGTCATGTGCAGAAGGTCTGACTTGAATTTCAGACTCGTAGCTCCATGCTGCCACCCACAGGTCCACCTCTGAAGTGGGAATGGTCAATTTTTTTTATGTTTTTCCTACACAGTTTTTTTTGTGGATGTCTCAGAGATCCCACTTTTGGAACAGTTGTCAGGGGCCTCTAGGCGGTGCCTTGCGTCTTGGTCCCATCCCTCTAGCACCTAGCGTTACCGAGGCAGAAGAGGGAAACCTTGTACGTTTCGAACCGTTTATCTCCTTCCGGGAATAATCCACCCACTCCAAACTGAGCCTGGCTTGTTTGTGACGTCCCGTTGTTAAACATATTCTGATTTCATACTGATCGGACCAACATAAGGGAGTTTTTTGGCTAAAAATGTAAAATTGGCAAAATGTTAAATCGCCAAAAAAGTAGTTTTTGCAGGCACATTGCTTTGCGTTACAGCTAGAGAGATGAAACTTTGCACGCTCCATCTGGGTCATGTGCAGAAGGTCTGACTTGAATTTCAGACTCGTAGCTCCATGCTGCCACCCACAGGTCCACCTCTGAAGTGGGAATGGTCAATTTTTTTTATGTTTTTCCTACACAGTTTTTTTTGTGGATGTCTCAGAGATCCCACTTTTGGAACAGTTGTCAGGGGCCTCTAGGCGGTGCCTTGCGTCTTGGTCCCATCCCTCTAGCACCTAGCGTTACCGAGGCAGAAGAGGGAAACCTTGTACGTTTCGAACCGTTTATCTCCTTCCGGGAATAATCCACCCACTCCAAACTGAGCCTGGCTTGTTTGTGACGTCCCGTTGTTAAACATATTCTGATTTCATACTGATCGGACCAACATAAGGGAGTTTTTTGGCTAAAAATGTAAAATTGGCAAAATGTTAAATCGCCAAAAAAGTAGTTTTTGCAGGCACATTGCTTTGCGTTACAGCTAGAGAGATGAAACTTTGCACGCTCCATCTGGGTCATGTGCAGAAGGTCTGACTTGAATTTCAGACTCGTAGCTCCATGCTACCACCCACAGGTCCACCTCTGAAGTGGGAATGGTCAACTTTTTTTATCAAACTAGCTAACACCCTCTATGCTAAGCCCGCAACACAAAGTGGCAAACGCCCCCCCCCTCTGGGTACCACCCCCCCCACGGACAACCAGGCTTAAGCACCGATAAGTACTGGTGCACTGTGCCCCACTTAAGCTAACCTCGCAAGGGTTAAAGCCTTAAGCAGAGCCGAAAAAATCTCAAACCCATGGTATACCTGCGGGTTCGTATATGATTCCGGCCCTAGCAAACCTCCAGGCGCTAACTCAAGAGTCATATGTGATGAACATGTAACAGACTGTCATTCTCCCATACTGCCACTAAGGGGCCAAGACTGAAAAAGCGCTAACTCAAGACTCGTATGTGATGGAAAATGTAACAGACTGTCATTCTCCCATACTGCCACTAAGGGGCCAAGAGTGAAAAAGCGCTAACTCAAGACTCGTATGTGATGGAAAATGTAACAGACTGTCATTCTCCCATACTGCCACTAAGGGGCCAAGAGTGAAAAAGCGCTAACTCAAGACTCGTATGTGATGGAAAATGTAACAGACTGTCATTCTCCCATACTGCCACTAAGGGGCCAAGAGTGAATACGCGCTAACTCAAGACTCATATGTGATGAAAAATGTAACAGACTGTCATTCTCCCATACTGCCACTAAGGGGCCAAGACTGAAAAAGCGCTAACTCAAGACTCGTATGTGATGGAAAATGTAACAGACTGTCATTCTCCCATACTGCCACTAAGGGGCCAAGAGTGAAAACCCGCTAACTCAAGACTCGTATGTGATGGAAAATGTAACAGACTGTCATTCTCCCATACTGCCACTAAGGGGCCAAGAGTGAAAACCCGCTAAGTCAAGAGTCGTATGTGATGAACATGTCACGCTAGCTGCGGATTCACATACGATTCCGGCCCTAGCCAACCGCCTATCTCCGCGACGCAAGGTCACAGCGAGACGGGGGTGGCGGCGTTGCGTCCGGAGCGTCAAAATTAATCTAGAATCTCACCCGATCCTGAGCGCCCCCCCCCCCTCCCCCCCAAACACACACACATTAGCTTAAGCTGAGGCCTTGTGAGAGGCCTACTAGCTACTGTGATCGGACGGGCCGGGAGAGGCCTGGGGATGAGTGCTTGTGCTCAGACGGGCTCAACTTGGGCCTAGGAGCAGGGAGAGACACAGAGAGCTGCGCTAGACCCCCCCCACCAAGCACAGCCACACACACGCACGCACGCGCGCGCAGGTGATAGAGAGGGACAGTGAGAGGGGCCTGTTGCTCAGAGAGGCTCCAGCTGCTCAGAGAGGCCCCGACTTATTATTATTATTACATTATTATTATTAAAGTTGGGCCTAGATGCTGTGCTATACCCACTGCAGCACCCCTACACACACACACACCCACCCACAGGCCCCAGCTGCTCACAGAGGCTCCAAAGACTCCTCTCTGTCCCCTGCGCGCGTGTGTGTGAGCCTGGGAGCATTACCCTGTATCCTACATCTAAACTCAACCCCGATTAATACACGAACAGAGGCCCAACCTCTTCCCTATCCCCTTTTCCACAGCTAGCACAACCTAGACTCTGTTCTCCCAAAATTAATTTACAATCTAACCCAATCCTCCAGCTTAGGCTGAGGCCTTGTGAGAGGCCTACTAGCTACTGCTGACCTCTGACTTGACCCCTGATGCTTGGAGAGGCTTGGGGAAGAGTGCTTGTGCTCACACGGGCTGCGGCTACTCACAGAGGCCCAAACTTAGGCCGAGGCCTTGTCAGAGGCCTACTAGCTACAGCTTGACCTCTGGTTTGAGCCCTGACGCTCGGAGAGGCACAGAGAGGCCTAGGAGACAGTGCGTGTTCTCACACAGGCTGCAGCTGCTCACAGAGGCTCCAAAGACTCCTCTCTGTCCCCTGCGCGCGTGTGTGTGAGCCTGGGAGCATTACCCTGTATCCTACTCCTAAACTTAACCCAAATTAAACACGCTAATCAAACTAGCTAACACCCTCTATGCTAAGCCCGCAACACAAAGTGGCAAACGCCCCCCCCCTCTGGGTACCACCCCCCCCACGGACAACCAGGCTTAAGCACCGATAAGTACTGGTGCACTGTGCCCCACTTAAGCTAACCTCGCAAGGGTTAAAGCCTTAAGCAGAGCCGAAAAAATCTCAAACCCATGGTATACCTGCGGGTTCGTATATGATTCCGGCCCTAGCAAACCTCCAGGCGCTAACTCAAGAGTCATATGTGATGAACATGTAACAGACTGTCATTCTCCCATACTGCCACTAAGGGGCCAAGACTGAAAAAGCGCTAACTCAAGACTCGTATGTGATGGAAAATGTAACAGACTGTCATTCTCCCATACTGCCACTAAGGGGCCAAGAGTGAAAAAGCGCTAACTCAAGACTCGTATGTGATGGAAAATGTAACAGACTGTCATTCTCCCATACTGCCACTAAGGGGCCAAGAGTGAATACGCGCTAACTCAAGACTCATATGTGATGGAAAATGTAACAGACTGTCATTCTCCCATACTGCCACTAAGGGGCCAAGAGTGAATACGCGCTAACTCAAGACTCATATGTGATGAAAAATGTAACAGACTGTCATTCTCCCATACTGCCACTAAGGGGCCAAGAGTGAAAACCCGCTAATGAAAGAGTCATATGTGATGAACATGTTACGCTAGCTGCAGATTCGCATACGATTGAAGGGAACCCAGGCTGGACAATTTTACAGAGGAAAAGAACAGAGAGATTGTGGATTTTAAAACTTCAAACACTACACCCACAAGGTCTTAATGAAAAATTAAATTAAAGTTTTAAACCACTCTGTGTCTTTTATAGCTCCTCTCTTTTATCTCTTCTTTTTAACTTTTATTTAATTTGACTTTTAGATGGGAATAGTGGGGCGAGAACAACTGGCCAGTGCACAATAGTCAAACCAACTACACACTAAAATAAAATTTTAATTCTAATTTCCTAACCTAACCTAACCCCTAATCCTAACCTAACCTAACCCAATCCCATACTCCAGTACACGGTTATTACACAGTTATACACATTTATCACAGTTACACGTTTATTACACATTACACATAATTCAAGGTCACAGTAGAATACAGACAACACACAAACATTCAATAGCAGCAGAAAAAGTAATTAAAAGTATATAATATAAAAAGCACAACTAAGCAATAAGGGCCGAAGAAGATAAAGAATATACAAAATTACAAATTATCATCCTCATCGCTATCTTCCTCGTCACCAAGATAGCCATCCATGTCATTCTCCAGCCACAGTCTGGGCTGTCTGGGGAGCAAGCCCTGGGGTGGTGGTGAAGGTGGAGGTGGAGGTGGAGGTGGAGAAGGAAGAGGGCTGTGCCCATCGTCCTCAAACTCAGAGGGCGACACAAAGTCACCCTCCTGCAAGGGGGTTGAAAAATAAAGTTTTTTATTAAATATTTAAAATGCATCCTTAAAATATTTACCTTCTTATTGTTATTAAAGGAGAATTCCGGTGTGATATTGACCTAAAGTGTATTGAAACATGATACCGAGTGTGAACGTATGTCTCATAGCCCATCTCGGCTTGTCCCCTGCACTCCAAAATCTGGCGCTAGTTAGCCGATGCTACCAACAGCTTTTTCAATGGTGGTGCTTCGGCATCGGGCTAGCCATGCAAATAAAAAAATAAGGTACTGTCTGTATAAATCGTCTTGTAAATAAACTACCAGTGCTTTTTCAAAGTTCTCCATGTCTCGTTTTAAATGTCAAGGCCCTCGGAAGTCTAACAATGAAGTATGGAGCTACTTTGAGCCTCGTAAATGGTGTAAAACAGTGATTTATTTGCATGGCTAGGCCGATGCCCGAGGCACCACAACGAAACACTATGTTGGTAGCATCGGCTAACTAGCGCCAGATTTTGGAGTGCAGGGGACAAGCCGAGGTGAGCTATGAGACATACGCTCACACTCGGTATCATGTTTCAACACACTTTAGGTCCAAATCACACCGGAATTATCCTTTAAGTAAGACTTACACTCCTGGAGAATAATATTGTGGTAGCCTAAAAAAGAAAGACAAAATTACACCCAACAATACATTTAAAATAAATTTAAAATAAGAAATATCCAAAGTTAGTGCTATACTTACCTGGGATTCACCACCGCTGGTATACATGCCGCTGTCATCCATGCTGCTGTCATCCATGATTTCTGTGGAGAGAAACAAAATATGTCACATCATAAGTCTGTACGACATTCCAGTCCAGAGATACAAAATGTATAAAATTGTGGAAGAGGAAATTATTTAACCATCCAAAGTCCAAAAGTGGGCATTTTGTGTGCAGCCCTGATCAAACCTGATGGTATCTATTGTGTGCAGAGATTTACATTCAGAACTTTTCAAGGAAACATAAATACAGGCTTGCAATGTATCTACCACAGAAATTAAACAATGCATGGCTTCTTCATGCATTATGAAATCAGAAGCAATTGGTGTCAACTCCCCTCCCCCCCCCCCCCCCCCCCCAAATATGTCTCAAGTTTCCAAATCATGTTTTATAAGACTGTTTTTAAATGTTTAAATTACCCTTACAGGTGATTTTGATTAATGAACAAAGATAATGGGAATGACCCACAGCAATGTACAAAAAAGATGTTTACAAAATAAATCAAAGGTATTGCAGTGGACCAAATGAAATGCAATGATGCCGGTTGTTAAAAGATATGCCTCGCAAATGCAGCAGCCTACTACCTTCTCATGGCAACAAAAACAAAGGACAAGTTCCTTTATGGAGTTCACTTCATTGTGGTTACAATCTTTATTATTACCCTATTTTAATTACATTGGTTCAACAGGAAACTACTAGGCTATTACAACTTCATGTGAACAACCTAATGTCTGAATCTTCAACATTAAACATCGAAATGTTAACTCTTCGGTTGTCATGCAGTTCATTGTTAGCAATTAGGGCTGGGATAAACGATTATTTTTTAAACGATTAATCTAGCGATTATTTTTTCGATGCAGATAAATCTAACGATTCATTTTTTCAGTCTGATTCGCTTTCGATTCGATTATCTCCCCATTAATTCACTAATAGCAACTTAGATATGTTTATTTGTAACATATCTGAATGAAAAAACATGAAAACATTGCAATATATGTTTATTGCTCTTAAGATTCCAAAATAAAAGACTATACAAGTGCAAAGTAATGCATTCTTAGTCAGAGGTAGCATTCAATGAAGTTCAGTAGTGTATGTCTAATTGAGTGTCATTTTAAGACGTTTGTGTGGGAATCCTTGCAATTAACATTAACACCGTTAAAAGCCTGCTGATGTGTGGATGCAATTCATAACGTAGTTAGTTCAAATAACGGTTCGTACTTCTCCTTTGGACAAGCACTTTTGAGTCTTGGAAAACACTTTTCCATTTACATTGGGATTTTGCAAACATTCAGAGTCAATAAAATGAGCCCTGCATGAGTAACGAATACAAGCAGCTGCAAGTAAGCATGCTAAACTTGACATCCAAACAGTATTCTAACGTTAGCTTTGAGATACTGCTTGATTGCATACTGTAACTTAACTTAGTTTAGTCTCCTCAATGTACTATGTTGTGATAAGACCTTAGCAGAGTTTACTTTAACTTTAATGCAGCAGTTTTGAACAAATTTGTGCAGCATGGTCATGATGCTAACCGGATTTAATAGCAATTTAGCCCACTGTGTTCTATGCAGTGCTTCTATGTGGCAACAACAATCCTTCAACTTAAATTAAAGATAAGATAAAATAATTTCATTGAGCTGCACTTTTTACTCACAAAGCCTTTCCTCGCCCCGACCGCTCTCTCTCGTAACGAGCCCGCTGCTCCTCCTCTGCATGTGCATTTAAAGGGAAACTTGGCAGGATTTCCCCCTCTGCTGGAGAAATTGTGCATTATGCTATTTCAAACTGTGGACAAAGGTAACGATAAAGCACATGGATTTGTTTACAAGCTAGCAAAACGGTTAGCATAAGTTTGGCAGACAATGTGAATGTTACAAGGTAAGAAACACGATTTAAAACTAGTTTCTTGTTTCTCACTTATCTTTTCGGGACGGTAGTCTCAATGTTGCAAGGTTGGTTTTCTGCCTGGGGACGCTAGGGGCAGCGGGAAAAGTCACCATTTTCACCGGAACAGGTCATTTAACCATCCAAATGATTTCTAAACGGGTTTATTACGTTGAAATAGTTGCCAAGTTCCCCTTTAACAAAATATTCACGATTGTAGTAGGCCTACAATATAGAACATCAATGTGTGGTGGCCGGTTTTGATTTTGTGGTGCCCAGCCACAGATTAGTCAACGTATGGAAATCACTGAAGGTGTAAAATTAAAAATATTTAGCAGCACACGTTATTCTTGACGAATGACGCTCATATTTTGCGTCAACGTATTTTTTGTGTCGACGTCATCGATTACGTCGACGCGTTGTCTCAGCCCTATTAGCAATGCTTTCTCTGAAACCGCTTTGGATCCGTGTGGATTGCGGACGTGGTCTTTTATTTTGAAATTTCGGCTAAGTTTTAGCAGACACTTTGGTTTTAGCTGCTTTTGCTAACATTGTCATGTCCGGTTTCAACGTTCTATTTTCATCAAGCTAGCCATAGGGAGGGAAAGTAATCTCATCGCCACCTACTGGTTGCGTTCCTAGAGTTTAGTGGAGTGGATGGAGTGGACGATTCATGGCAAAAAAAAAACAATAAAAGGCTACATTGATAAATAGCAGGGGCATCAACAGGATTGGATTCTAGCCTATAATAGCCTACGCACGAGAACTTTAACCGAATTAAACCGAAAGGTTGCGTCTTTAAGAGTGTGCCTCACACACACCAGCTCTGTTGAACAGTGTATTTTTCGTGTTTAACTCATTGAATGCCAAGCTGTTTTTGGGAGCTTTGTCCTAGAGTCCCAGCAATCTAGACCATTGTTGATGATCTTTGTACAGCCAGCTCGATTAAAAGGTGAGACTTTAAAGAGGCCCTATGCAACAAGTTCTGATGGTTCTACAACACTTTTTGGGTCGTTTGGTGGGTGCTTCGTCTCCCCCTAGTGCTTCTCCGTGGAAAAACCGAATATGCAACTTTCTGCTCGCGGTCCGAACACATCCGGATGTAACTCGGCGGAAATACTCGAAAATGTAGTCATATTGTAGTTTCTAAGAAGACTGCAAAACGGACTCCGACTTGACTTTGTTGCCGTTAAAATTGTAAGTAGCCTACCCTTGGGTGAACTTCGTTTTTGTAATGTGATTTGATAGTCTCTTAAACAATGTGTTTGCCTTGGTTTATTGCTAGCTCGCTCGTTCAGTGTATACCGAAGAGTTGGCCCACCCATGTTCTAGGTGTTTGAAGCAACAAAATAAAGCAAATGGAAGTAAAATTTACTCAAGCATTTTAATGGTACAAAAATAATAACCATAAGCAACAAAAGAATAATCACAAGTAAAATGAAATAGACAAAGACTGTGATGGGTGAGCATTTGCAACCCCCAAAGAGACCAGACAGCAACCACAAATATGCACCAGCGGTGTTGAAGCAGCTCTACCTGGGCGATGAGGATTCCCACCACCACTCCCAGCTGGTGGAGCGTTCCAAATGCCCAGCGGAGAGGAGTCGGGGACACCTTGCCTACGTACATGGGGGTGAGGCCCGTGAAGCCTCAAAGCGGGTCAGAGCTGTGACACGGATCATCTGCCGGCGTTTGGCAGGGCCCTTGCCCAGCCATGTTTCGGACACCTTCAGTGGGGTCACCTTCTCGTCCAGCGAGCCGGCCAGCTCCACGATCAGAAGCACCTCGCGGTCATGCTTGGTGATATCCACTGTGATGTAGTCGTTGCCTTGGCGGCAGATATCACACATCTCATTGCAGTCCTAGTCATCCCAAACCTCGTCGAAATGCACAGCGATGGTGGCACGCCGACATTTGTCTGCATTTTGGCAGTAGGCCACCATGTTGTGCAGCTTCTGCTGCCCAGTGTGGTCCATGACTACCATGGTGGCGATCCTAAAGATATCCTAATAGCCATAAAAAACATGGGGGTGAGGCCCGTGAAGATGCCGCAGAAGAGGGCGATGACCATCTCAAAGGAGCAGATGGTAGAGAGCTCCATCAGGGCACCGCCAATCACGGCCAGGATGTTCACGATGAACATGGCCTTCCGCCTGAGCACATGAGAAAGAGTTAAATTACAAAATGAGTATGTCATTTGTCTGATTGTCATGGTTCATGCTATACTTCTTAGTACACAGTGATACAAAATGCTTTTGAAAGCAATGAGGATAAAAAGAGGGGAATAAAGAAAAGAGAAATGATTCTGGCAACAAAAAAGTCCATCCTGACAGACAAAGATACTACAGGTAGATAGACCCATGTTGGAAATGTACAGATATATGAACCCACGTTGAAAATGTGCTGGTAGATAAACCCATGTTGAGAATATGATGTAAGAGGAGGACAAGAGATCTTGTGAAATGAAGACAGGCATGAGTAAGACAGTAAAAGTGAGCATCCAGAGAGAACGGCAACCGAATGAGTGTAAGAGTGCCCTGTGATGGTGATGGGGGCGGACACTTTGGGGAGAGTGCCTCAGAAATACTACAGCACAACACAAGAAGTTGGAGAACGGCCAGAGCTCTATTTCTCCCTCAGCAATAATCACAGATCCCTTTTCTAGTGTTTCACAACAAAGTCATGGGTGGGTTAGTTCATCTTACAATGATACAGTATCTTTGATAATTAACTTCGAGAAGCTGAAAAAAGGCAATGAGCAGATTGGGATCACAGGCAAAGTTAGCCAAGTCATTAATCAATTCTAATAACTCTATTGAGCAAAATGTTCCCTTTCCTTACAATATTTTTTTTGCTACTGAGCTACCCCTGTACAGTAGTTGCGAAGTATTTGTATTTTACAAAACTGTCATGAAAAACCACTAAAAGGCTAGTATCCTTCAAAGATAATTTCTTAAGACCCATGTCAACTGACAAGGTCATTATTAATACAGGTAGGCTATTGCACAATTGCCGTAACGCAATTTGTGATTCTTAGATTCTTGAGTTGTTGGAGAGCAAGTTGCAAATCTGGTTTTACATAGACGGTGAGATTAGAGTTGTAGAAGGTGCGTGATCCACAGAGAGCTGCGCTAGACCCCCCCCCACCAAGCACAGCCACACACACGCACACACGCGCGCGCAGGTGATAGAGAGGGACAGTGAGAGGGGCCTGTTGCTCAGAGAGGCTCCAGCTGCTCAGAGAGGCCCCAACTTATTATTATTATTACATTATTATTATTAAAGTTGGGCCTAGATGCTGTGCCTAGATGCTTGGGCCTAGATGCTGTGCTATACCCACTGCAGCACCCCTACACACACACACACCCACCCACAGGCCCCAGCTGCTCACAGAGGCTCCAAAGACTCCTCTCTGTCCCCTGCGCGCGTGTGTGTGAGCCTGGGAGCATTACCCTGTATCCTACTCCTAAACTTAACCCAAAATAAACACGCTAATCAAACTAGCTAACACCCTCTATGCTAAGCCCGCAACACAAAGTGGCAAACGCCCCCCCCCTCTGGGTACCACCCCCCCCACGGACAACCAGGCTTAAGCACCGATAAGTACTGGTGCACTGTGCCCCACTTAAGCTAACCTCGCAAGGGTTAAAGCCTTAAGCAGAGCCGAAAAAATCTCAAACCCATGGTATACCTGCGGGTTCGTATATGATTCCGGCCCTAGCAAACCTCCAGGCGCTAACTCAAGAGTCATATGTGATGAACATGTAACAGACTGTCATTCTCCCATACTGCCACTAAGGGGCCAAGACTGAAAAAGCGCTAACTCAAGACTCGTATGTGATGGAAAATGTAACAGACTGTCATTCTCCCATACTGCCACTAAGGGGCCAAGAGTGAAAAAGCGCTAACTCAAGACTCGTATGTGATGGAAAATGTAACAGACTGTCATTCTCCCATACTGCCACTAAGGGGCCAAGAGTGAATACGCGCTAACTCAAGACTCATATGTGATGAAAAATGTAACAGACTGTAATTCTCCCATACTGCCACTAAGGGGCCAAGAGTGAATACGCGCTAACTCAAGACTCATATGTGATGAAAAATGTAACAGACTGTCATTCTCCCATACTGCCACTAAGGGGCCAAGAGTGAAAAAGCGCTAACTCAAGACTCGTATGTGATGGAAAATGTAACAGACTGTCATTCTCCCATACTGCCACTAAGGGGCCAAGAGTGAAAACCCGCTAAGTCAAGAGTCGTATGTGATGGAAAATGTAACAGACTGTCATTCTCCCATACTGCCACTAAGGGGCCAAGAGTGAAAACCCGCTAAGTCAAGAGTCGTATGTGATGAACATGTCACGCTAGCTGCGGATTCACATACGATTCCGGCCCTAGCCAACCGCCTATCTCCGCGACGCAAGGTCACAGCGAGACGGGGGTGGCGGCGTTGCGTCCGGAGATAATTAATCTAGAATCTCACCCGATCCTGAGCGCCCCCTCCCCCACCCCCCCCCAAACACACACACATTAGCTTAGGCTAAGGCCTTGTGAGAGGCCTACTAGCTACTGTGACGGGACGGGCCGGGAGAGGCCTGGGGATGAGTGCTTGTGCTCAGACGGGCTCAACTCGGGCCTAGGAGCAGGGAGAGACACAGAGAGCTGCGCTAGACCCCCCCCACCAAGCACAGCCACACACACGCACACACGCGCGCGCAGGTGATAGAGAGGGACAGTGAGAGGGGCCTGTTGCTCAGAGAGGCTCCAGCTGCTCAGAGAGGCCCCAACTTATTATTATTATTACATTATTATTATTAAAGTTGGGCCTAGATGCTGTGCCTAGATGCTTGGGCCTAGATGCTGTGCTATACCCACTGCAGCACCCCTACACACACACACACCCACCCACAGGCCCCAGCTGCTCACAGAGGCTCCAAAGACTCCTCTCTGTCCCCTGCGCGCGTGTGTGTGAGCCTGGGAGCATTACCCTGTATCCTACTCCTAAACTTAACCCAAATTAAACACGCTAATCAAACTAGCTAACACCCTCTATGCTAAGCCCGCAACACAAAGTGGCAAACGCCCCCCCCCTCTGGGTACCACCCCCCCCCACGGACAACCAGGCTTAAGCACCGATAAGTACTGGTGCACTGTGCCCCACTTAAGCTAACCTCGCAAGGGTTAAAGCCTTAAGCAGAGCCGAAAAAATCTCAAACCCATGGTATACCTGCGGGTTCGTATATGATTCCGGCCCTAGCAAACCTCCAGGCGCTAACTCAAGAGTCATATGTGATGAACATGTAACAGACTGTCATTCTCCCATACTGCCACTAAGGGGCCAAGACTGAAAAAGCGCTAACTCAAGACTCGTATGTGATGGAAAATGTAACAGACTGTCATTCTCCCATACTGCCACTAAGGGGCCAAGAGTGAAAAAGCGCTAACTCAAGACTCGTATGTGATGGAAAATGTAACAGACTGTCATTCTCCCATACTGCCACTAAGGGGCCAAGAGTGAATACGCGCTAACTCAAGACTCATATGTGATGAAAAATGTAACAGACTGTCATTCTCCCATACTGCCACTAAGGGGCCAAGAGTGAATACGCGCTAACTCAAGACTCGTATGTGATGGAAAATGTAACAGACTGTCATTCTCCCATACTGCCACTAAGGGGCCAAGAGTGAAAAAGCGCTAACTCAAGACTCGTATGTGATGGAAAATGTAACAGACTGTCATTCTCCCATACTGCCACTAAGGGGCCAAGAGTGAAAACCCGCTAAGTCAAGAGTCGTATGTGATGGAAAATGTAACAGACTGTCATTCTCCCATACTGCCACTAAGGGGCCAAGAGTGAAAACCCGCTAAGTCAAGAGTCGTATGTGATGAACATGTCACGCTAGCTGCGGATTCACATACGATTCCGGCCCTAGCCAACCGCCTATCTCCGCGACGCAAGGTCACAGCGAGACGGGGGTGGCGGCGTTGCGTCCGGAGCGTCAAAATTAATCTAGAATCTCACCCGATCCTGAGCGCCCCCTCCCCCCCCCCCCCCAAACACACACACATTAGCTTAGGCTAAGGCCTTGTGAGAGGCCTACTAGCTACTGTGACGGGACGGGCCGGGAGAGGCCTGGGGATGAGTGCTTGTGCTCAGACGGGCTCAACTCGGGCCTAGGAGCAGGGAGAGACACAGAGAGCTGCGCTAGACCCCCCCCACCAAGCACAGCCACACACACGCACACACGCGCGCGCAGGTGATAGAGAGGGACAGTGAGAGGGGCCTGTTGCTCAGAGAGGCTCCAGCTGCTCAGAGAGGCCCCGACTTATTATTATTATTACATTATTATTATTAAAGTTGGGCCTAGATGCTGTGCTATACCCACTGCAGCACCCCTACACACACACACACCCACCCACAGGCCCCAGCTGCTCACAGAGGCTCCAAAGACTCCTCTCTGTCCCCTGCGCGCGTGTGTGTGAGCCTGGGAGCATTACCCTGTATCCTACATCTAAACTTAACCCCGATTAATACACGAACAGAGGCCCAACCTCTTCCCTATCCCCTTTTCCACAGCTAGCACAACCTAGACTCTGTTCTCCCAAAATTAATTTACAATCTAACCCAATCCTCCAGCTTAGGCTGAGGCCTTGTGAGAGGCCTACTAGCTACTGCTGACCTCTGACTTGACCCCTGATGCTTGGAGAGGCTTGGGGAAGAGTGCTTGTGCTCACACGGGCTGCGGCTACTCACAGAGGCCCAAACTTAGGCCGAGGCCTTGTCAGAGGCCTACTAGCTACAGCTTGACCTCTGGTTTGAGCCCTGACGCTCGGAGAGGCACAGAGAGGCCTAGGAGACAGTGCGTGTTCTCACACAGGCTGCAGCTGCTCACAGAGGCTCCAAAGACTCCTCTCTGTCCCCTGCGCGCGTGTGTGTGAGCCTGGGAGCATTACCCTGTATCCTACTCCTAAACTTAACCCAAAATAAACACGCTAATCAAACTAGCTAACACCCTCTATGCTAAGCCCGCAACACAAAGTGGCAAACGCCCCCCCCCTCTGGGTACCACCCCCCCCACGGACAACCAGGCTTAAGCACCGATAAGTACTGGTGCACTGTGCCCCACTTAAGCTAACCTCGCAAGGGTTAAAGCCTTAAGCAGAGCCGAAAAAATCTCAAACCCATGGTATACCTGCGGGTTCGTATATGATTCCGGCCCTAGCAAACCTCCAGGCGCTAACTCAAGAGTCATATGTGATGAACATGTAACAGACTGTCATTCTCCCATACTGCCACTAAGGGGCCAAGAGTGAAAAAGCGCTAACTCAAGACTCGTATGTGATGGAAAATGTAACAGACTGTCATTCTCCCATACTGCCACTAAGGGGCCAAGAGTGAAAACCCGCTAAGTCAAGAGTCGTATGTGATGGAAAATGTAACAGACTGTCATTCTCCCATACTGCCACTAAGGGGCCAAGAGTGAAAACCCGCTAAGTCAAGAGTCGTATGTGATGAACATGTCACGCTAGCTGCGGATTCACATACGATTCTGGCCCTAGCCAACCGCCTATCTCCGCGACGCAAGGTCACAGCGAGACGGGGGTGGCGGCGTTGCGTCCGGAGCGTCAAAATTAATCTAGAATCTCACCCGATCCTGAGCGCCCCCTCCCCCACCCCCCCCCCAAACACACACACATTAGCTTAGGCTAAGGCCTTGTGAGAGGCCTACTAGCTACTGCGACGGGACGGGCCGGGAGAGGCCTGGGGATGAGTGCTTGTGCTCAGACGGGCTCAACTTGGGCCTAGGAGCAGGGAGAGACACAGAGAGCTGCGCTAGACCCCCCCCACCAAGCACAGCCACACACACGCACACACGCGCGCGCAGGTGATAGAGAGGGACAGTGAGAGGGGCCTGTTGCTCAGAGAGGCTCCAGCTGCTCAGAGAGGCCCCAACTTATTATTATTATTACATTATTATTATTAAAGTTGGGCCTAGATGCTGTGCCTAGATGCTTGGGCCTAGATGCTGTGCTATACCCACTGCAGCACCCCTACACACACACACACCCACCCACAGGCCCCAGCTGCTCACAGAGGCTCCAAAGACTCCTCTCTGTCCCCTGCGCGCGTGTGTGTGAGCCTGGGAGCATTACCCTGTATCCTACTCCTAAACTTAACCCAAATTAAACACGCTAATCAAACTAGCTAACACCCTCTATGCTAAGCCCGCAACACAAAGTGGCAAACGCCCCCCCCCTCTGGGTACCACCCCCCCCACGGACAACCAGGCTTAAGCACCGATAAGTACTGGTGCACTGTGCCCCACTTAAGCTAACCTCGCAAGGGTTAAAGCCTTAAGCAGAGCCGAAAAAATCTCAAACCCATGGTATACCTGCGGGTTCGTATATGATTCCGGCCCTAGCAAACCTCCAGGCGCTAACTCAAGAGTCATATGTGATGAAAAATGTAACAGACTGTCATTCTCCCATACTGCCACTAAGGGGCCAAGAGTGAATACGCGCTAACTCAAGACTCATATGTGATGAAAAATGTAACAGACTGTCATTCTCCCATACTGCCACTAAGGGGCCAAGACTGAAAAAGCGCTAACTCAAGACTCGTATGTGATGGAAAATGTAACAGACTGTCATTCTCCCATACTGCCACTAAGGGGCCAAGAGTGAATACGCGCTAACTCAAGACTCATATGTGATGAAAAATGTAACAGACTGTCATTCTCCCATACTGCCACTAAGGGGCCAAGAGTGAATACGCGCTAACTCAAGACTCATATGTGATGAAAAATGTAACAGACTGTCATTCTCCCATACTGCCACTAAGGGGCCAAGAGTGAAAAAGCGCTAACTCAAGACTCGTATGTGATGGAAAATGTAACAGACTGTCATTCTCCCATACTGCCACTAAGGGGCCAAGAGTGAAAACCCGCTAAGTCAAGAGTCGTATGTGATGGAAAATGTAACAGACTGTCATTCTCCCATACTGCCACTAAGGGGCCAAGAGTGAAAACCCGCTAAGTCAAGAGTCGTATGTGATGGAAAATGTAACAGACTGTCATTCTCCCATACTGCCACTAAGGGGCCAAGAGTGAAAACCCGCTAAGTCAAGAGTCGTATGTGATGAACATGTCACGCTAGCTGCGGATTCACATACGATTCTGGCCCTAGCCAACCGCCTATCTCCGCGACGCAAGGTCACAGCGAGACGGGGGTGGCGGCGTTGCGTCCGGAGCGTCAAAATTAATCTAGAATCTCACCCGATCCTGGGCGCCCCCTCCCCCACCCCCCCCCAAACACACACACATTAGCTTAGGCTAAGGCCTTGTGAGAGGCCTACTAGCTACTGTGACGGGACGGGCCGGGAGAGGCCTGGGGATGAGTGCTTGTGCTCAGACGGGCTCAACTTGGGCCTAGGAGCAGGGAGAGACACAGAGAGCTGCGCTAGACCCCCCCCACCAAGCACAGCCACACACACGCACACACGCGCGCGCAGGTGATAGAGAGGGACAGTGAGAGGGGCCTGTTGCTCAGAGAGGCTCCAGCTGCTCAGAGAGGCCCCAACTTATTATTATTATTACATTATTATTATTAAAGTTGGGCCTAGATGCTGTGCCTAGATGCTTGGGCCTAGATGCTGTGCTATACCCACTGCAGCACCCCTACACACACACACACCCACCCACAGGCCCCAGCTGCTCACAGAGGCTCCAAAGACTCCTCTCTGTCCCCTGCGCGCGTGTGTGTGAGCCTGGGAGCATTACCCTGTATCCTACTCCTAAACTTAACCCAAATTAAACACGCTAATCAAACTAGCTAACACCCTCTATGCTAAGCCCGCAACACAAAGTGGCAAACGCCCCCCCCCTCTGGGTACCACCCCCCCCACGGACAACCAGGCTTAAGCACCGATAAGTACTGGTGCACTGTGCCCCACTTAAGCTAACCTCGCAAGGGTTAAAGCCTTAAGCAGAGCCGAAAAAATCTCAAACCCATGGTATACCTGCGGGTTCGTATATGATTCCGGCCCTAGCAAACCTCCAGGCGCTAACTCAAGAGTCATATGTGATGAACATGTAACAGACTGTCATTCTCCCATACTGCCACTAAGGGGCCAAGACTGAAAAAGCGCTAACTCAAGACTCGTATGTGATGGAAAATGTAACAGACTGTCATTCTCCCATACTGCCACTAAGGGGCCAAGAGTGAAAAAGCGCTAACTCAAGACTCGTATGTGATGGAAAATGTAACAGACTGTCATTCTCCCATACTGCCACTAAGGGGCCAAGAGTGAATACGCGCTAACTCAAGACTCATATGTGATGAAAAATGTAACAGACTGTCATTCTCCCATACTGCCACTAAGGGGCCAAGAGTGAATACGCGCTAACTCAAGACTCATATGTGATGAAAAATGTAACAGACTGTCATTCTCCCATACTGCCACTAAGGGGCCAAGAGTGAAAAAGCGCTAACTCAAGACTCGTATGTGATGGAAAATGTAACAGACTGTCATTCTCCCATACTGCCACTAAGGGGCCAAGAGTGAAAACCCGCTAAGTCAAGAGTCGTATGTGATGGAAAATGTAACAGACTGTCATTCTCCCATACTGCCACTAAGGGGCCAAGAGTGAAAACCCGCTAAGTCAAGAGTCGTATGTGATGAACATGTCACGCTAGCTGCGGATTCACATACGATTCCGGCCCTAGCCAACCGCCTATCTCCGCGACGCAAGGTCACAGCGAGACGGGGGTGGCGGCGTTGCGTCCGGAGCGTCAAAATTAATCTAGAATCTCACCCGATCCTGAGCGCCCCCTCCCCCACCCCCCCCCAAACACACACACATTAGCTTAGGCTAAGGCCTTGTGAGAGGCCTACTAGCTACTGTGACGGGACGGGCCGGGAGAGGCCTGGGGATGAGTGCTTGTGCTCAGACGGGCTCAACTCGGGCCTAGGAGCAGGGAGAGACACAGAGAGCTGCGCTAGACCCCCCCCACCAAGCACAGCCACACACGCGCACGCACGCGCGCGCAGGTGATAGAGAGGGACAGTGAGAGGGGCCTGTTGCTCAGAGAGGCTCCAGCTGCTCAGAGAGGCCCCGACTTATTATTATTATTACATTATTATTATTAAAGTTGGGCCTAGATGCTGTGCTATACCCACTGCAGCACCCCTACACACACACACACCCACCCACAGGCCCCAGCTGCTCACAGAGGCTCCAAAGACTCCTCTCTGTCCCCTGCGCGCGTGTGTGTGAGCCTGGGAGCATTACCCTGTATCCTACATCTAAACTTAACCCCGATTAATACACGAACAGAGGCCCAACCTCTTCCCTATCCCCTTTTCCACAGCTAGCACAACCTAGACTCTGTTCTCCCAAAATTAATTTACAATCTAACCCAATCCTCCAGCTTAGGCTGAGGCCTTGTGAGAGGCCTACTAGCTACTGCTGACCTCTGACTTGACCCCTGATGCTTGGAGAGGCTTGGGGAAGAGTGCTTGTGCTCACACGGGCTGCGGCTACTCACAGAGGCCCAAACTTAGGCCGAGGCCTTGTCAGAGGCCTACTAGCTACAGCTTGACCTCTGGTTTGACCCCTGACGCTCGGAGAGGCACAGAGAGGCCTAGGAGACAGTGCGTGTTCTCACACAGGCTGCAGCTGCTCACAGAGGCTCCAAAGACTCCTCTCTGTCCCCTGCGCGCGTGTGTGTGAGCCTGGGAGCATTACCCTGTATCCTACTCCTAAACTTAACCCAAAATAAACACGCTAATCAAACTAGCTAACACCCTCTATGCTAAGCCCGCAACACAAAGTGGCAAACGCCCCCCCCCTCTGGGTACCACCCCCCCCACGGACAACCAGGCTTAAGCACCGATAAGTACTGGTGCACTGTGCCCCACTTAAGCTAACCTCGCAAGGGTTAAAGCCTTAAGCAGAGCCGAAAAAATCTCAAACCCATGGTATACCTGCGGGTTCGTATATGATTCCGGCCCTAGCAAACCTCCAGGCGCTAACTCAAGAGTCATATGTGATGAAAAATGTAACAGACTGTCATTCTCCCATACTGCCACTAAGGGGCCAAGACTGAAAAAGCGCTAACTCAAGACTCGTATGTGATGGAAAATGTAACAGACTGTCATTCTCCCATACTGCCACTAAGGGGCCAAGAGTGAAAAAGCGCTAACTCAAGACTCGTATGTGATGGAAAATGTAACAGACTGTCATTCTCCCATACTGCCACTAAGGGGCCAAGAGTGAATACGCGCTAACTCAAGACTCGTATGTGATGAAAAATGTAACAGACTGTCATTCTCCCATACTGCCACTAAGGGGCCAAGAGTGAATACGCGCTAACTCAAGACTCATATGTGATGAAAAATGTAACAGACTGTCATTCTCCCATACTGCCACTAAGGGGCCAAGAGTGAAAAAGCGCTAACTCAAGACTCGTATGTGATGGAAAATGTAACAGACTGTCATTCTCCCATACTGCCACTAAGGGGCCAAGAGTGAAAACCCGCTAAGTCAAGAGTCGTATGTGATGAACATGTCACGCTAGCTGCGGATTCACATACGATTCCGGCCCTAGCCAACCGCCTATCTCCGCGACGCAAGGTCACAGCGAGACGGGGGTGGCGGCGTTGCGTCCGGAGCGTCAAAATTAATCTAGAATCTCACCCGATCCTGAGCGCCCCCTCCCCCACCCCCCCCCAAACACACACACATTAGCTTAGGCTAAGGCCTTGTGAGAGGCCTACTAGCTACTGTGACGGGACGGGCCGGGAGAGGCCTGGGGATGAGTGCTTGTGCTCAGACGGGCTCAACTCGGGCCTAGGAGCAGGGAGAGACACAGAGAGCTGCGCTAGACCCCCCCCACCAAGCACAGCCACACACGCGCACGCACGCGCGCGCAGGTGATAGAGAGGGACAGTGAGAGGGGCCTGTTGCTCAGAGAGGCTCCAGCTGCTCAGAGAGGCCCCGACTTATTATTATTATTACATTATTATTATTAAAGTTGGGCCTAGATGCTGTGCTATACCCACTGCAGCACCCCTACACACACACACACCCACCCACAGGCCCCAGCTGCTCACAGAGGCTCCAAAGACTCCTCTCTGTCCCCTGCGCGCGTGTGTGTGAGCCTGGGAGCATTACCCTGTATCCTACATCTAAACTTAACCCCGATTAATACACGAACAGAGGCCCAACCTCTTCCCTATCCCCTTTTCCACAGCTAGCACAACCTAGACTCTGTTCTCCCAAAATTAATTTACAATCTAACCCAATCCTCCAGCTTAGGCTGAGGCCTTGTGAGAGGCCTACTAGCTACTGCTGACCTCTGACTTGACCCCTGATGCTTGGAGAGGCTTGGGGAAGAGTGCTTGTGCTCACACGGGCTGCGGCTACTCACAGAGGCCCAAACTTAGGCCGAGGCCTTGTCAGAGGCCTACTAGCTACAGCTTGACCTCTGGTTTGAGCCCTGACGCTCGGAGAGGCACAGAGAGGCCTAGGAGACAGTGCGTGTTCTCACACAGGCCGCAGCTGCTCACAGAGGCTCCAAAGACTCCTCTCTGTCCCCTGCGCGCGTGTGTGTGAGCCTGGGAGCATTACCCTGTATCCTACTCCTAAACTTAACCCAAAATAAACACGCTAATCAAACTAGCTAACACCCTCTATGCTAAGCCCGCAACACAAAGTGGCAAACGCCCCCCCCCTCTGGGTACCACCCCCCCCACGGACAACCAGGCTTAAGCACCGATAAGTACTGGTGCACTGTGCCCCACTTAAGCTAACCTCGCAAGGGTTAAAGCCTTAAGCAGAGCCGAAAAAATCTCAAACCCATGGTATACCTGCGGGTTCGTATATGATTCCGGCCCTAGCAAACCTCCAGGCGCTAACTCAAGAGTCATATGTGATGAACATGTAACAGACTGTCATTCTCCCATACTGCCACTAAGGGGCCAAGACTGAAAAAGCGCTAACTCAAGACTCGTATGTGATGGAAAATGTAACAGACTGTCATTCTCCCATACTGCCACTAAGGGGCCAAGAGTGAAAACCCGCTAAGTCAAGAGTCGTATGTGATGAACATGTCACGCTAGCTGCGGATTCACATACGATTCTGGCCCTAGCCAACCGCCTAGCTCCGCGACGCAAGGTCACAGCGAGACGGGGGTGGCGCCATTGCGTCCGGAGCGTCAGAAAACATGGGGGCGCATGGGGGTGCCGCCAGTCTACCACCAACGCTGCACGACTTGTGGCCAAAAAACCAACTGCACCCCGGTGCACTTGTGGCTATTACCCCCTATCATAGTCAGGGATAGTGAGAGTGAAAACACTGAGGCATAGCTGCCTGATTTCCACACGAGGGCGACACTAGTCACGCTAGGGAGGCGCTCACATGTGAATCCCGACCCCCCCCCGCATGTGGAAGCACGCTAACTGCGGATTCGTATATGATTCTGGCCCTAGCCAACCGCCTAGCTCCGCGACGCAAGGTCACAGCGAGACGGGGGTGGCGCCATTGCGTCCGGAGCGTCAGAAAACATGGGGGCGCATGGGGGTGCCGCCAGTCTAATACCAACGCTGCACGACTTGTGGCCAAAAAACCAACTGCACCCCGGTGCACTTGTGGCTATTACCTCCTATCATAGTCAGGGATAGTGAGAGTGAAAACACTGAGGCATAGCTGCCTGATTTCCACACGAGGGCGACACTAGTCACGCTAGGGAGGCGCTCACATGTGAATCCCGACCCCCCCCCGCATGTGGAAGCACGCTAACTGCGGATTCGTATATGATTCTGGCCCTAGCCAACCGCCTAGCTCCGCGACGCAAGGTCACAGCGAGACGGGGGTGGCGCCATTGCGTCCGGAGCATCAGAAAACATGGGGGCGCATGGGGGTGCCGCCAGTCTAATACCAACGCTGCACGACTTGTGGCCAAAAAACCAACTGCACCCCGGTGCACTTGTGGCTATTACCTCCTATCATAGTCAGGGATAGTGAGAGTGAAAACACTGAGGCATAGCTGCCTGATTTCCACACGAGGGCGACACTAGTCACGCTAGGGAGGCGCTCACATGTGAATCCCGACCCCCCCCCGCATGTGGAAGCACGCTAACTGCGGATTCGTATATGATTCTGGCCCTAGCCAACCGCCTAGCTCCGCGACGCAAGGTCACAGCGAGACGGGGGTGGCGCCATTGCGTCCGGAGCGTCAGAAAACATGGGGGCGCATGGGGGTGCCGCCAGTCTAATACCAACGCTGCACGACTTGTGGCCAAAAAACCAACTGCACCCCGGTGCACTTGTGGCTATTACCTCCTATCCTAACCCTAACCCTAACCCTAACCCTAACCCTAACCCTAACCCCGGTGCACTTTTGGCTATTACCCCCTATCATACCCTTGTCCTAACCCTAACCATTCGTCCAACATATTTCCATTGGGTTTCCATTCAAACACATTTTCTTTCATAACTCTCGAACCCTACCCCTAGTGGCGAAATGGAGGGGTGCAACAGTAAGTCATTTTCAAAGATCTATCCACTCAAACAGTAAAAAAAATTTGTTAGGGAAAAAAAAAAGTTCACTACAAAGGTATGCCATTCGACTCAGAATCATCTGAAACGTACTCCTATACACTTTCTGGGGGAACTTTTTTCAAAACCCACTTTGGACTTAGAAGAATTTTTGATTTTTCCCATTCATTTCAATGGGGAAACTAAAAACGGCTATAACTTCCGAACGAAAGGTCATAGGTCAAATATTTTCTTTTCCGCCTCCCCAAAACCGGCCACGAGGAAGCCGGGGAACTTGTCCGCTTCTCTCTACGACCTTCCGTTCTCGAGATATAAGGATTTTATGTTTTATTTCCTGTTTTTAACCAACTTCCGGTCATCGGAGGAGGTCGAGGGTGGGCTCAATCGAAAGGTCTGGCCCTTTACTACATAGCATAGTTGGTTGCACGTCTCTACTACCTTCCTATCTTGAGTTATAGCCATTAGCAATGAGGCCGAGTTATTAGACGCCCATCTAATTCGGGGTTTTAAGCCTATAAGCTAACCCCTAGTCTTCTCCAAACTTGGAGAAAGTTCGTTTTTTGCCCTATACCCTAACCCTAACCCTAACCCTAACCCTAACCCTAACCCTAACTCCTCCTTTCAACCTCGCTTGGAGTAAATCCAAGTTTGGGGAGGATCGTTGTACATTGTCTCACACCTAACCCTAACCCTAACCCTAACCCTAACCCTAACCCTAACCCCAACCCTCTTCCTAACCCCAACCCTGACCCACCCCATCTCCTGCCCCTTATTGGCACCTACTCACACGGCATACAACACCTTCACCACACACTGAAACAACACTATACTGATTTCCAAACAACACACCCCACCTTCCAACACCACACACTCATCTCCGCATATAGACGCAATAAAAACCTCAAAGACCTCCTCATACGCACCACCTTCACCCGTCACTTACAACCACCACCCCCTAAAGAAAACTTACACTTCACCCCTCACCTATTCATCACTAATATCCATAGTCACTGTTCTGCACCCACCAATCCACTCAACTTAGACACTCCCAATTTAGTATATGCTATCACTTGCACTCACTGTCACATGTTGTACATTGGGGAAACTGGACATACACTTCGCATACGCCTCAAGCAACATCTGCACAACATACATAAAAATACACTCAACACTTATCTTGTCACACATTTCCAGACGCACAACATCACACATTTGAGGGTCTGTGGCCTTGAAGGGAACCCAGGCTGGACAATTTTACAGAGGAAAAGAGCAGAGAGATTGTGGATTTTAAAACTTCAAACACTACACCCACAAGGTCTTAATGAAAAATTGAATTAAAGTTTTATACCACTCTGTGTCTTTTTTACTAGCTCCTCTCTTTTATTTTATTTTATTTCCTTTTAACTTTTATTTTATTCTATTTTATTTATTTATTTTTACTTTTAGATGGGATTAGTGGGGCGGGGACAACTGGCCAGTGCATAATGGTCCAAACAACCACTCACCAAAGCAAAACTTTAATTCTAATTTCCTAACCCCCATCCCTCAACCTAACCTCCAGCCCCCCACCCCTTATCCTAGCCACCCCCTATCCTAACCCTTCATGAGTTGTTTATTTATTTATTTTTCTTCTTTACTTATTTTCATATTTTATTTATAGACAGTTGACCTTTTCATACCCTATTCCCTTCCTTGTTGGTGTGGTTGGATCCAATCGGCCAGTGCACTCACAGTCACCCACTCCACCAAAGATCATGTTCCCCTAACCTAACCCTAACCCTAACCCCGAACCTTATATGAAAACTAAAAAAATCTGAAAAGTAAGAAAAAAATCAGACCAATTTTTTTTTTCATTTTTGTTGCCATAGTTAACGCATTTCACATGTCTAGATGTGAAAAAAAATAATTTTGACAATAATTGACAGATTTTGACATTTTTCAAAAATCTGTCTTTTTTCCTGACCCCGAAACTTATATGAAAACTAAGAAAATCTGAAAAGTACAAAAAATCAGACCAATTTTTTCTTTTTCACTTTTTTTACCATAGCTCATGCATTTCACATGTCTAGATGTGAAAAAAAATAATTTTGACAAAAATTGACAGATTTTGAAATTTTTCAAAAATCTGTCTTTTTTCCTGACCCCGAACCTTATATGAAAACTAAGAAAATCTGAAAAGTACAAAAAATCAGACCAATTTTTTCTTTTTCACTTTTTTTACCATAGTTCATGCATTTCACATGTCTAGATGTGAAAAAAAATAATTTTGACAATAATTGACAGATTTTGAAATTTTTCAAAAATCTGTCTTTTTTCCTGACCCCGAACCTTATATGAAAACTAAGAAAATCTGAAAAGTACAAAAAATCAGACCAATTTTTTCTTTTTCACTTTTTTTACCATAGTTCATGCATTTCACATGTCTAGATGTGAAAAAAAATAATTTTGACAATAATTGACAGATTTTGAAATTTTTCAAAAATCTGTCTTTTTTCCTGACCCCGAACCTTATATGAAAACTAAGAAAATCTGAAAAGTACAAAAAATCAGACCAATATTTTCTTTCTCACTTTTTTACCATAGTTCATACATTTCACATGTCTAGACATGAAATAAAAAATAATTTGGACAATGTCTGACAGATTTTCAAATTTGTCAAAAAAACTTTCTCTCATCCTAAACGCGAAAACTAAAAAAATCTGAAAAGTAAGAAAAAATCAGACCAATTTTTTTTTCACTTTTTTTGCCATAGTTCATACATTTCACATGTCTAGACATGAAATAAAAAATAATTTGGACAATGTCTGACAGATTTTCAAATTTGTCAAAAAAACTTTCTCTCATCCTAAACGCGAAAACTAAAAAAATCTGAAAAGTAAGAAAAAATCAGACCAATTTTTTATTTCATTTTTGTTGCCATAGTTAACGCATTTCACATGTCTAGATGTGAAAAAAAATAATTTTGACAATAATTGACAGATTTTGACATTTTTCAAAAATCTGTCTTTTTTCCTGACCCTGAAACTTATATGAAAACTAAGAAAATCTGAAAAGTACAAAAAATCAGACCAATTTTTTCTTTTTCACTTTTTTTACCATAGTTCATGCATTTCACATGTCTAGACATGAAATAAAACATAATTTGGACAATATCTGACAGATTTTCAAATTTGTCAAAAAAAACTCTGTCATCCTGAACGCGAAAACTAAAAAAATCTGAAAAGTAAGAAAAAAATCAGAACAATTTTTTTTTTCACTTTTTTTACCATAGCTCATGCATTTCACATGTCTAGATGTGAAAAAAAATAATTTTGACAATAATTGACAGATTTTGAAATTTTTCAAAAATCTGTCTTTTTTCCTGACCCCGAACCTTATATGAAAACTAAGAAAATCTGAAAAGTACAAAAAATCAGACCAATTTTTTCTTTTTCACTTTTTTTACCATAGTTCATGCATTTCACATGTCTAGATGTGAAAAAAAATAATTTTGACAATAATTGACAGATTTTGAAATTTTTCAAAAATCTGTCTTTTTTCCTGACCCCGAACCTTATATGAAAACTAAGAAAATCTGAAAAGTACAAAAAATCAGACCAATATTTTCTTTCTCACTTTTTTACCATAGTTCATACATTTCACATGTCTAGACATGAAATAAAAAATAATTTGGACAATGTCTGACAGATTTTCAAATTTGTCAAAAAAACTTTCTCTCATCCTGAACGCGAAAACTAAAAAAATCTGAAAAGTAAGAAAAAATCAGACCAATTTTTTTTTCACTTTTTTTGCCATAGTTCATACATTTCACATGTCTAGATGTGAAATAAAAATAATTTGGACAATAATTGACAGATATTGAAATTTGTCTAAAATCTCACTTTTTTCCTGACCCCCAAACTTAAATGAAAACTAAGAAAATCTGAAAAGTACGAAAAAATCAAACCAAATTTTTTTTCACTTTTTTTCCCATAGCTCATGCATTTCACATGTCTAGACATGAAATAAAACATAATTTGGACAATATCTGACAGATTTTGAACTTTGTAAAAAAAAATTTCTCTCATCCAGACCGCGAAAACTAAAAAAATCTGAAAAGTAAGAAAAAAATCAGACCAATTTTTTTTTTCATTTTTGTTGCCATAGTTAACGCATTTCACATGTCTAGATGTGAAAAAAAATAATTTTGACAATAATTGACAGATTTTGACATTTTTCAAAAATCTGTCTTTTTTCCTGACCCCGAAGCTTATATGAAAAGTAAGAAAATCTGAAAAGTACAAAAAATCAGACCAATTTTTTCTTTTTCACTTTTTGACATGAAATAAAAAATAATTTGGACAATGTCTGACAGATTTTCAAATTTGTCAAAAAAAACTTTCTCTCATCCTGAACGCGAAAACTAAAAAAATCTGAAAAGTAAGAAAAAAATCAGACCAATTTTTTTTTTCATTTTTGTTGCCATAGTTAACGCATTTCACATGTCTAGATGTGAAAAAAAATAATTTTGACAATAATTGACAGATTTTGACATTTTTCAAAAATCTGTCTTTTTTCCTGACCCCGAAACTTATATGAAAACTAAGAAAATCTGAAAAGTACAAAAAATCAGACCAATTTTTTCTTTTTCACTTTTTTTACCATAGCTCATGCATTTCACATGTCTAGATGTGAAAAAAAATAATTTTGACAATAATTGACAGATTTTGAAATTTTTCAAAAATCTGTCTTTTTTCCTGACCCCGAACCTTATATGAAAACTAAGAAAATCTGAAAAGTACAAAAAATCAGACCAATTTTTTCTTTTTCACTTTTTTTACCATAGTTCATGCATTTCACATGTCTAGATGTGAAAAAAAATAATTTTGACAATAATTGACAGATTTTGAAATTTTTCAAAAATCTGTCTTTTTTCCTGACCCCGAACCTTATATGAAAACTAAGAAAATCTGAAAAGTACAAAAAATCAGACCAATTTTTTCTTTTTCACTTTTTGACATGAAATAAAAAATAATTTGGACAATGTCTGACAGATTTTCAAATTTGTCAAAAAAAACTTTCTCTCATCCTGAACGCGAAAACTAAAAAAATCTGAAAAGTAAGAAAAAAATCAGACCAATTTTTTTTTTCATTTTTGTTGCCATAGTTAACCCATTTCACATGTCTAGATGTGAAAAAAAATAATTTTGACAATAATTGACAGATTTTGAAATTTTTCAAAAATCTGTCTTTTTTCCTGACCCCGAACCTTATATGAAAACTAAGAAAATCTGAAAAGTACAAAAAATCAGACCAATTTTTTCTTTTTCACTTTTTTTACCATAGTTCATGCATTTCACATGTCTAGATGTGAAAAAAAATAATTTTGACAATAATTGACAGATTTTGAAATTTTTCAAAAATCTGTCTTTTTTCCTGACCCCGAACCTTATATGAAAACTAAGAAAATCTGAAAAGTACAAAAAATCAGACCAATTTTTTCTTTTTCACTTTTTTTACCATAGTTCATGCATTTCACATGTCTAGATGTGAAAAAAAATAATTTTGACAATAATTGACAGATTTTGAAATTTTTCAAAAATCTGTCTTTTTTCCTGACCCCGAACCTTATATGAAAACTAAGAAAATCTGAAAAGTACAAAAAATCACACCAATTTTTTCTTTTTCACTTTTTGACATGAAATAAAAAATAATTTGGACAATGTCTGACAGATTTTCAAATTTGTCAAAAGAAACTTTCTCTCATCCTGAACGCGAAAACTAAAAAAATCTGAAAAGTAAGAAAAAAATCAGACCAATTTTTTTTTTCATTTTTGTTGCCATAGTTAACGCATTTCACATGTCTAGATGTGAAAAAAAATAATTTTGACAATAATTGACAGATTTTGAAATTTTTCAAAAATCTGTCTTTTTTCCTGACCCCGAACCTTATATGAAAACTAAGAAAATCTGAAAAGTACAAAAAATCAGACCAATTTTTTCTTTTTCACTTTTTGACATGAAATAAAAAATAATTTGGACAATGTCTGACAGATTTTCAAATTTGTCAAAAAAAACTTTCTCTCATCCTGAACGCGAAAACTAAAAAAATCTGAAAAGTAAGAAAAAAATCAGACCAATTTTTTTTTTCATTTTTGTTGCCATAGTTAACCCATTTCACATGTCTAGATGTGAAAAAAAATAATTTTGACAATAATTGACAGATTTTGAAATTTTTCAAAAATCTGTCTTTTTTCCTGACCCCGAACCTTATATGAAAACTAAGAAAATCTGAAAAGTACAAAAAATCAGACCAATTTTTTCTTTTTCACTTTTTGACATGAAATAAAAAATAATTTGGACAATGTCTGACAGATTTTCAAATTTGTCAAAAAAAACTTTCTCTCATCCTGAACGCGAAAACTAAAAAAATCTGAAAAGTAAGAAAAAAATCAGACCAATTTTTTTTTTCATTTTTGTTGCCATAGTTAACGCATTTCACATGTCTAGATGTGAAAAAAAATAATTTTGACAATAATTGACAGATTTTGAAATTTTTCAAAAATCTGTCTTTTTTCCTGACCCCGAACCTTATATGAAAACTAAGAAAATCTGAAAAGTACAAAAAATCAGACCAATTTTTTCTTTTTCACTTTTTTTACCATAGTTCATGCATTTCACATGTCTAGATGTGAAAAAAAATAATTTTGACAATAATTGACAGATTTTGAAATTTTTCAAAAATCTGTCTTTTTTCCTGACCCCGAACCTTATATGAAAACTAAGAAAATCTGAAAAGTACAAAAAATCAGACCAATTTTTTCTTTTTCACTTTTTGACATGAAATAAAAAATAATTTGGACAATGTCTGACAGATTTTCAAATTTGTCAAAAGAAACTTTCTCTCATCCTGAACGCGAAAACTAAAAAAATCTGAAAAGTAAGAAAAAAATCAGACCAATTTTTTTTTTCATTTTTGTTGCCATAGTTAACGCATTTCACATGTCTAGATGTGAAAAAAAATAATTTTGACAATAATTGACAGATTTTGAAATTTTTCAAAAATCTGTCTTTTTTCCTGACCCCGAACCTTATATGAAAACTAAGAAAATCTGAAAAGTACAAAAAATCAGACCAATTTTTTCTTTTTCACTTTTTGACATGAAATAAAAAATAATTTGGACAATGTCTGACAGATTTTCAAATTTGTCAAAAAAAACTTTCTCTCATCCTGAACGCGAAAACTAAAAAAATCTGAAAAGTAAGAAAAAAATCAGACCAATTTTTTTTTTCATTTTTGTTGCCATAGTTAACCCATTTCACATGTCTAGATGTGAAAAAAAATAATTTTGACAATAATTGACAGATTTTGAAATTTTTCAAAAATCTGTCTTTTTTCCTGACCCCGAACCTTATATGAAAACTAAGAAAATCTGAAAAGTACAAAAAATCAGACCAATTTTTTCTTTTTCACTTTTTGACATGAAATAAAAAATAATTTGGACAATGTCTGACAGATTTTCAAATTTGTCAAAAAAAACTTTCTCTCATCCTGAACGCGAAAACTAAAAAAATCTGAAAAGTAAGAAAAAAATCAGACCAATTTTTTTTTTCATTTTTGTTGCCATAGTTAACGCATTTCACATGTCTAGATGTGAAAAAAAATAATTTTGACAATAATTGACAGATTTTGACATTTTTCAAAAATCTGTCTTTTTTCCTGACCCCGAACCTTATATGAAAACTAAGAAAATCTGAAAAGTACAAAAAATCAGACCAATTTTTTTTTTTTCACTTTTTGACATGAAATAAAAAATAATTTGGACAATGTCTGACAGATTTTCAAATTTGTCAAAAAAAACTTTCTCTCATCCTGAACGCGAAAACTAAAAAAATCTGAAAAGTAAGAAAAAAATCAGACCAATTTTTTTTTTCATTTTTGTTGCCATAGTTAACGCATTTCACATGTCTAGATGTGAAAAAAAATAATTTTGACAATAATTGACAGATTTTGACATTTTTCAAAAATCTGTCTTTTTTCCTGACCCCGAAACTTATATGAAAACTAAGAAAATCTGAAAAGTACAAAAAATCAGACCAATTTTTTCTTTTTCACTTTTTTTACCATAGTTCATGCATTTCACATGTCTAGATGTGAAAAAAAATAATTTTGACAATAATTGACAGATTTTGAAATTTTTCAAAAATCTGTCTTTTTTCCTGACCCCGAACCTTATATGAAAACTAAGAAAATCTGAAAAGTACAAAAAATCAGACCAATTTTTTCTTTTTCACTTTTTTTACCATAGTTAACGCATTTCACATGTCTAGATGTGAAAAAAAATAATTTTGACAATAATTGACAGATTTTGACATTTTTCAAAAATCTGTCTTTTTTCCTGACCCCGAACCTTATATGAAAACTAAGAAAATCTGAAAAGTACAAAAAATCAGACCAATTTTTTCTTTTTCACTTTTTGACATGAAATAAAAAATAATTTGGACAATGTCTGACAGATTTTCAAATTTGTCAAAAAAAACTTTCTCTCATCCTGAACGCGAAAACTAAAAAAATCTGAAAAGTAAGAAAAAAATCAGACCAATTTTTTTTTTCATTTTTGTTGCCATAGTTAACGCATTTCACATGTCTAGATGTGAAAAAAAATAATTTTGACAATAATTGACAGATTTTGACATTTTTCAAAAATCTGTCTTTTTTCCTGACCCCGAAACTTATATGAAAACTAAGAAAATCTGAAAAGTACAAAAAATCAGACCAATTTTTTCTTTTTCACTTTTTGACATGAAATAAAAAATAATTTGGACAATGTCTGACAGATTTTCAAATTTGTCAAAAAAAACTTTCTCTCATCCTGAACGCGAAAACTAAAAAAATCTGAAAAGTAAGAAAATAATCAGACCAATTTTTTTTTTCATTTTTGTTGCCATAGTTAACGCATTTCACATGTCTAGATGTGAAAAAAAATAATTTTGACAATAATTGACAGATTTTGAAATTTTTCAAAAATCTGTCTTTTTTCCTGACCCCGAACCTTATATGAAAACTAAGAAAATCTGAAAAGTACAAAAAATCAGACCAATTTTTTCTTTTTCACTTTTTTTACCATAGTTCATGCATTTCACATGTCTAGATGTGAAAAAAAATAATTTTGACAATAATTGACAGATTTTGAAATTTTTCAAAAATCTGTCTTTTTTCCTGACCCCGAACCTTATATGAAAACTAAGAAAATCTGAAAAGTACAAAAAATCAGACCAATTTTTTCTTTTTCACTTTTTGACATGAAATAAAAAATAATTTGGACAATGTCTGACAGATTTTCAAATTTGTCAAAAGAAACTTTCTCTCATCCTGAACGCGAAAACTAAAAAAATCTGAAAAGTAAGAAAAAAATCAGACCAATTTTTTTTTTCATTTTTGTTGCCATAGTTAACGCATTTCACATGTCTAGATGTGAAAAAAAATAATTTTGACAATAATTGACAGATTTTGAAATTTTTCAAAAATCTGTCTTTTTTCCTGACCCCGAACCTTATATGAAAACTAAGAAAATCTGAAAAGTACAAAAAATCAGACCAATTTTTTCTTTTTCACTTTTTGACATGAAATAAAAAATAATTTGGACAATGTCTGACAGATTTTCAAATTTGTCAAAAAAAACTTTCTCTCATCCTGAACGCGAAAACTAAAAAAATCTGAAAAGTAAGAAAAAAATCAGACCAATTTTTTTTTTCATTTTTGTTGCCATAGTTAACCCATTTCACATGTCTAGATGTGAAAAAAAATAATTTTGACAATAATTGACAGATTTTGAAATTTTTCAAAAATCTGTCTTTTTTCCTGACCCCGAACCTTATATGAAAACTAAGAAAATCTGAAAAGTACAAAAAATCAGACCAATTTTTTCTTTTTCACTTTTTGACATGAAATAAAAAATAATTTGGACAATGTCTGACAGATTTTCAAATTTGTCAAAAAAAACTTTCTCTCATCCTGAACGCGAAAACTAAAAAAATCTGAAAAGTAAGAAAAAAATCAGACCAATTTTTTTTTTCATTTTTGTTGCCATAGTTAACGCATTTCACATGTCTAGATGTGAAAAAAAATAATTTTGACAATAATTGACAGATTTTGACATTTTTCAAAAATCTGTCTTTTTTCCTGACCCCGAACCTTATATGAAAACTAAGAAAATCTGAAAAGTACAAAAAATCAGACCAATTTTTTTTTTTTCACTTTTTGACATGAAATAAAAAATAATTTGGACAATGTCTGACAGATTTTCAAATTTGTCAAAAAAAACTTTCTCTCATCCTGAACGCGAAAACTAAAAAAATCTGAAAAGTAAGAAAAAAATCAGACCAATTTTTTTTTTCATTTTTGTTGCCATAGTTAACGCATTTCACATGTCTAGATGTGAAAAAAAATAATTTTGACAATAATTGACAGATTTTGACATTTTTCAAAAATCTGTCTTTTTTCCTGACCCCGAAACTTATATGAAAACTAAGAAAATCTGAAAAGTACAAAAAATCAGACCAATTTTTTCTTTTTCACTTTTTTTACCATAGTTCATGCATTTCACATGTCTAGATGTGAAAAAAAATAATTTTGACAATAATTGACAGATTTTGAAATTTTTCAAAAATCTGTCTTTTTTCCTGACCCCGAACCTTATATGAAAACTAAGAAAATCTGAAAAGTACAAAAAATCAGACCAATTTTTTCTTTTTCACTTTTTTTACCATAGTTAACGCATTTCACATGTCTAGATGTGAAAAAAAATAATTTTGACAATAATTGACAGATTTTGACATTTTTCAAAAATCTGTCTTTTTTCCTGACCCCGAACCTTATATGAAAACTAAGAAAATCTGAAAAGTACAAAAAATCAGACCAATTTTTTCTTTTTCACTTTTTGACATGAAATAAAAAATAATTTGGACAATGTCTGACAGATTTTCAAATTTGTCAAAAAAAACTTTCTCTCATCCTGAACGCGAAAACTAAAAAAATCTGAAAAGTAAGAAAAAAATCAGACCAATTTTTTTTTTCATTTTTGTTGCCATAGTTAACGCATTTCACATGTCTAGATGTGAAAAAAAATAATTTTGACAATAATTGACAGATTTTGAAATTTTTCAAAAATCTGTCTTTTTTCCTGACCCCGAACCTTATATGAAAACTAAGAAAATCTGAAAAGTACAAAAAATCAGACCAATTTTTTCTTTTTCACTTTTTTTACCATAGTTCATGCATTTCACATGTCTAGATGTGAAAAAAAATAATTTTGACAATAATTGACAGATTTTGAAATTTTTCAAAAATCTGTCTTTTTTCCTGACCCCGAACCTTATATGAAAACTAAGAAAATCTGAAAAGTACAAAAAATCAGACCAATTTTTTCTTTTTCACTTTTTGACATGAAATAAAAAATAATTTGGACAATGTCTGACAGATTTTCAAATTTGTCAAAAGAAACTTTCTCTCATCCTGAACGCGAAAACTAAAAAAATCTGAAAAGTAAGAAAAAAATCAGACCAATTTTTTTTTTCATTTTTGTTGCCATAGTTAACGCATTTCACATGTCTAGATGTGAAAAAAAATAATTTTGACAATAATTGACAGATTTTGAAATTTTTCAAAAATCTGTCTTTTTTCCTGACCCCGAACCTTATATGAAAACTAAGAAAATCTGAAAAGTACAAAAAATCAGACCAATTTTTTCTTTTTCACTTTTTGACATGAAATAAAAAATAATTTGGACAATGTCTGACAGATTTTCAAATTTGTCAAAAAAAACTTTCTCTCATCCTGAACGCGAAAACTAAAAAAATCTGAAAAGTAAGAAAAAAATCAGACCAATTTTTTTTTTCATTTTTGTTGCCATAGTTAACCCATTTCACATGTCTAGATGTGAAAAAAAATAATTTTGACAATAATTGACAGATTTTGAAATTTTTCAAAAATCTGTCTTTTTTCCTGACCCCGAACCTTATATGAAAACTAAGAAAATCTGAAAAGTACAAAAAATCAGACCAATTTTTTCTTTTTCACTTTTTGACATGAAATAAAAAATAATTTGGACAATGTCTGACAGATTTTCAAATTTGTCAAAAAAAACTTTCTCTCATCCTGAACGCGAAAACTAAAAAAATCTGAAAAGTAAGAAAAAAATCAGACCAATTTTTTTTTTCATTTTTGTTGCCATAGTTAACGCATTTCACATGTCTAGATGTGAAAAAAAATAATTTTGACAATAATTGACAGATTTTGACATTTTTCAAAAATCTGTCTTTTTTCCTGACCCCGAACCTTATATGAAAACTAAGAAAATCTGAAAAGTACAAAAAATCAGACCAATTTTTTTTTTTTCACTTTTTGACATGAAATAAAAAATAATTTGGACAATGTCTGACAGATTTTCAAATTTGTCAAAAAAAACTTTCTCTCATCCTGAACGCGAAAACTAAAAAAATCTGAAAAGTAAGAAAAAAATCAGACCAATTTTTTTTTTCATTTTTGTTGCCATAGTTAACGCATTTCACATGTCTAGATGTGAAAAAAAATAATTTTGACAATAATTGACAGATTTTGACATTTTTCAAAAATCTGTCTTTTTTCCTGACCCCGAAACTTATATGAAAACTAAGAAAATCTGAAAAGTACAAAAAATCAGACCAATTTTTTCTTTTTCACTTTTTTTACCATAGTTCATGCATTTCACATGTCTAGATGTGAAAAAAAATAATTTTGACAATAATTGACAGATTTTGAAATTTTTCAAAAATCTGTCTTTTTTCCTGACCCCGAACCTTATATGAAAACTAAGAAAATCTGAAAAGTACAAAAAATCAGACCAATTTTTTCTTTTTCACTTTTTTTACCATAGTTAACGCATTTCACATGTCTAGATGTGAAAAAAAATAATTTTGACAATAATTGACAGATTTTGACATTTTTCAAAAATCTGTCTTTTTTCCTGACCCCGAACCTTATATGAAAACTAAGAAAATCTGAAAAGTACAAAAAATCAGACCAATTTTTTCTTTTTCACTTTTTGACATGAAATAAAAAATAATTTGGACAATGTCTGACAGATTTTCAAATTTGTCAAAAAAAACTTTCTCTCATCCTGAACGCGAAAACTAAAAAAATCTGAAAAGTAAGAAAAAAATCAGACCAATTTTTTTTTTCATTTTTGTTGCCATAGTTAACGCATTTCACATGTCTAGATGTGAAAAAAAATAATTTTGACAATAATTGACAGATTTTGAAATTTTTCAAAAATCTGTCTTTTTTCCTGACCCCGAACCTTATATGAAAACTAAGAAAATCTGAAAAGTACAAAAAATCAGACCAATTTTTTCTTTTTCACTTTTTTTACCATAGTTCATGCATTTCACATGTCTAGATGTGAAAAAAAATAATTTTGACAATAATTGACAGATTTTGAAATTTTTCAAAAATCTGTCTTTTTTCCTGACCCCGAACCTTATATGAAAACTAAGAAAATCTGAAAAGTACAAAAAATCAGACCAATTTTTTCTTTTTCACTTTTTTTACCATAGTTAACGCATTTCACATGTCTAGATGTGAAAAAAAATAATTTTGACAATAATTGACAGATTTTGACATTTTTCAAAAATCTGTCTTTTTTCCTGACCCCGAACCTTATATGAAAACTAAGAAAATCTGAAAAGTACAAAAAATCAGACCAATTTTTTCTTTTTCACTTTTTGACATGAAATAAAAAATAATTTGGACAATGTCTGACAGATTTTCAAATTTGTCAAAAAAAAACTTTCTCTCATCCTGAACGCGAAAACTAAAAAAATCTGAAAAGTAAGAAAAAAATCAGACCAATTTTTTTTTTCATTTTTGTTGCCATAGTTAACGCATTTCACATGTCTAGATGTGAAAAAAAATAATTTTGACAATAATTGACAGATTTTGAAATTTTTCAAAAATCTGTCTTTTTTCCTGACCCCCGAACCTTATATGAAAACTAAGAAAATCTGAAAAGTACAAAAAATCAGACCAATTTTTTCTTTTTCACTTTTTTACCATAGTTCATGCATTTCACATGTCTAGATGTGAAAAAAAATAATTTTGACAATAATTGACAGATTTTGAAATTTTTCAAAAATCTGTCTTTTTTCCTGACCCCGAACCTTATATGAAAACTAAGAAAATCTGAAAAGTACAAAAAATCAGACCAATTTTTTCTTTTTCACTTTTTGACATGAAATAAAAAATAATTTGGACAATGTCTGACAGATTTTCAAATTTGTCAAAAGAAACTTTCTCTCATCCTGAACGCGAAAACTAAAAAAATCTGAAAAGTAAGAAAAAAATCAGACCAATTTTTTTTTTCATTTTTGTTGCCATAGTTAACGCATTTCACATGTCTAGATGTGAAAAAAAATAATTTTGACAATAATTGACAGATTTTGAAATTTTTCAAAAATCTGTCTTTTTTCCTGACCCCGAACCTTATATGAAAACTAAGAAAATCTGAAAAGTACAAAAAATCAGACCAATTTTTTCTTTTTCACTTTTTGACATGAAATAAAAAATAATTTGGACAATGTCTGACAGATTTTCAAATTTGTCAAAAAAAACTTTCTCTCATCCTGAACGCGAAAACTAAAAAAATCTGAAAAGTAAGAAAAAAATCAGACCAATTTTTTTTTTCATTTTTGTTGCCATAGTTAACCCATTTCACATGTCTAGATGTGAAAAAAAATAATTTTGACAATAATTGACAGATTTTGAAATTTTTCAAAAATCTGTCTTTTTTCCTGACCCCGAACCTTATATGAAAACTAAGAAAATCTGAAAAGTACAAAAAATCAGACCAATTTTTTCTTTTTCACTTTTTGACATGAAATAAAAAATAATTTGGACAATGTCTGACAGATTTCAAATTTGTCAAAAAAAACTTTCTCTCATCCTGAACGCGAAAACTAAAAAAATCTGAAAAGTAAGAAAAAAATCAGACCAATTTTTTTTTTCATTTTTGTTGCCATAGTTAACGCATTTCACATGTCTAGATGTGAAAAAAAATAATTTTGACAATAATTGACAGATTTTGACATTTTTCAAAAATCTGTCTTTTTTCCTGACCCCGAACCTTATATGAAAACTAAGAAAATCTGAAAAGTACAAAAAATCAGACCAATTTTTTTTTTTTCACTTTTTGACATGAAATAAAAAATAATTTGGACAATGTCTGACAGATTTTCAAATTTGTCAAAAAAAACTTTCTCTCATCCTGAACGCGAAAACTAAAAAAATCTGAAAAGTAAGAAAAAAAATCAGACCAATTTTTTTTTTCATTTTTGTTGCCATAGTTAACGCATTTCACATGTCTAGATGTGAAAAAAAATAATTTTGACAATAATTGACAGATTTTGACATTTTTCAAAAATCTGTCTTTTTTCCTGACCCCGAAACTTATATGAAAACTAAGAAAATCTGAAAAGTACAAAAAATCAGACCAATTTTTTCTTTTTCACTTTTTTTACCATAGTTCATGCATTTCACATGTCTAGATGTGAAAAAAAATAATTTTGACAATAATTGACAGATTTGAAATTTTTCAAAAATCTGTCTTTTTTCCTGACCCCGAACCTTATATGAAAACTAAGAAAATCTGAAAAGTACAAAAAATCAGACCAATTTTTTCTTTTTCACTTTTTTTACCATAGTTAACGCATTTCACATGTCTAGATGTGAAAAAAAATAATTTTGACAATAATTGACAGATTTTGACATTTTTCAAAAATCTGTCTTTTTTCCTGACCCCGAACCTTATATGAAAACTAAGAAAATCTGAAAAGTACAAAAAATCAGACCATTTTTTCTTTTTCACTTTTTGACATGAAATAAAAAATAATTTGGACAATGTCTGACAGATTTTCAAATTTGTCAAAAAAAACTTTCTCTCATCCTGAACGCGAAAACTAAAAAAATCTGAAAAGTAAGAAAAAAATCAGACCAATTTTTTTTTTCATTTTTGTTGCCATAGTTAACGCATTTCACATGTCTAGATGTGAAAAAAAATAATTTTGACAATAATTGACAGATTTTGAAATTTTTCAAAAATCTGTCTTTTTTCCTGACCCCGAACCTTATATGAAAACTAAGAAAATCTGAAAAGTACAAAAAATCAGACCAATTTTTTCTTTTTCACTTTTTTTACCATAGTTCATGCATTTCACATGTCTAGATGTGAAAAAAATAATTTTGACAATAATTGACAGATTTTGAAATTTTTCAAAAATCTGTCTTTTTTCCTGACCCCGAACCTTATATGAAAACTAAGAAATCTGAAAAGTACAAAAAATCAGACCAATTTTTTCTTTTTCACTTTTTTTACCATAGTTAACGCATTTCACATGTCTAGATGTGAAAAAAAATAATTTTGACAATAATTGACAGATTTTGAAATTTTCAAAAATCTGTCTTTTTTCCTGACCCCGAACCTTATATGAAAACTAAGAAAATCTGAAAAGTACAAAAAATCAGACCAATTTTTTCTTTTTCACTTTTTGACATGAAATAAAAAATAATTTGGACAATGTCTGACAGATTTTCAAATTTGTCAAAAAAAACTTTCTCTCATCCTGAACGCGAAAACTAAAAAAATCTGAAAGTAAGAAAAAAATCAGACCAATTTTTTTTTTCATTTTTGTTGCCATAGTTTAACGCATTTCACATGTCTAGATGTGAAAAAAAATAATTTTGACAATAATTGACAGATTTTGAAATTTTTCAAAAATCTGTCTTTTTTCCTGACCCCGAACCTTATATGAAACTAAGAAAATCTGAAAAGTACAAAAAATCAGACCAATTTTTCTTTTTCACTTTTTTTACCATAGTTCATGCATTTCACATGTCTAGATGTGAAAAAAAATAATTTTGACAATAATTGACAGATTTTGAAATTTTTCAAAAATCTGTCTTTTTTCCTGACCCCGAACCTTATATGAAAACTAAGAAAATCTGAAAAGTACAAAAAATCAGACCAATTTTTTCTTTTTCACTTTTTGACATGAAATAAAAAATAATTTGGACAATGTCTGACAGATTTTCAAATTTGTCAAAAGAAACTTTCTCTCATCCTGAACGCGAAAACTAAAAAAATCTGAAAAGTAAGAAAAAAATCAGACCAATTTTTTTTTTCATTTTTGTTGCCATAGTTAACGCATTTCACATGTCTAGATGTGAAAAAAAATAATTTTGACAATAATTGACAGATTTTGAAATTTTTCAAAAATCTGTCTTTTTTCCTGACCCCGAACCTTATATGAAAACTAAGAAAATCTGAAAAGTACAAAAAATCAGACCAATTTTTTCTTTTTCACTTTTTGACATGAAATAAAAAATAATTTGGACAATGTCTGACAGATTTTCAAATTTGTCAAAAAAAACTTTCTCTCATCCTGAACGCGAAAACTAAAAAAATCTGAAAAGTAAGAAAAAAATCAGACCATTTTTTTTTTCATTTTTGTTGCCATAGTTAACCCATTTCACATGTCTAGATGTGAAAAAAAATAATTTTGACAATAATTGACAGATTTTGAAATTTTTCAAAAATCTGTCTTTTTTCCTGACCCCGAACCTTATATGAAAACTAAGAAAATCTGAAAAGTACAAAAAATCAGACCAATTTTTTCTTTTTCACTTTTGACATGAAATAAAAAATAATTTGGACAATGTCTGACAGATTTTCAAATTTGTCAAAAAAAACTTTCTCTCATCCTGAACGCGAAAACTAAAAAAATCTGAAAAGTAAGAAAAAAATCAGACCAATTTTTTTTTCATTTTGTTGCCATAGTTAACGCATTTCACATGTCTAGATGTGAAAAAAAATAATTTTGACAATAATTGACAGATTTTGACATTTTTCAAAAATCTGTCTTTTTTCCTGACCCCGAACCTTATATGAAAACTAAGAAAATCTGAAAAGTACAAAAAATCAGACCAATTTTTTTTTTTTCACTTTTTGACATGAAATAAAAAATAATTTGGACAATGTCTGACAGATTTTCAAATTTGTCAAAAAAAACTTTCTCTCATCCTGAACGCGAAAACTAAAAAAATCTGAAAAGTAAGAAAAAAATCAGACCAATTTTTTTTTTCATTTTTGTTGCCATAGTTAACGCATTTCACATGTCTAGATGTGAAAAAAAATAATTTTGACAATAATTGACAGATTTTGACATTTTTCAAAAATCTGTCTTTTTTCCTGACCCCGAAACTTATATGAAAACTAAGAAAATCTGAAAAGTACAAAAAATCAGACCAATTTTTTCTTTTTCACTTTTTTTACCATAGTTCATGCATTTCACATGTCTAGATGTGAAAAAAAATAATTTTGACAATAATTGACAGATTTTGAAATTTTTCAAAAATCTGTCTTTTTTCCTGACCCCGAACCTTATATGAAAACTAAGAAAATCTGAAAAGTACAAAAAATCAGACCAATTTTTTCTTTTTCACTTTTTTTACCATAGTTAACGCATTTCACATGTCTAGATGTGAAAAAAAATAATTTTGACAATAATTGACAGATTTGACATTTTTCAAAAATCTGTCTTTTTTCCTGACCCCGAACCTTATATGAAAACTAAGAAAATCTGAAAAGTACAAAAAATCAGACCAATTTTTTCTTTTTCACTTTTTGACATGAAATAAAAAATAATTTGGACAATGTCTGACAGATTTTCAAATTTGTCAAAAAAAAACTTTCTCTCATCCTGAACGCGAAAACTAAAAAAATCTGAAAAGTAAGAAAAAAATCAGACCAATTTTTTTTTTCATTTTTGTTGCCATAGTTAACGCATTTCACATGCATTTCACATGTCTAGATGTGAAAAAAAATAATTTTGACAATAATTGACAGATTTTGACATTTTTCAAAAATCTGTCTTTTTTCCTGACCCCGAAACTTATATGAAAACTAAGAAAATCTGAAAAGTACAAAAAATCAGACCAATTTTTTCTTTTTCACTTTTTGACATGAAATAAAAAATAATTTGGACAATGTCTGACAGATTTTCAAATTTGTCAAAAAAAACTTTCTCTCATCCTGAACGCGAAAACTAAAAAAATCTGAAAAGTAAGAAAATAATCAGACCAATTTTTTTTTTCATTTTTGTTGCCATAGTTAACGCATTTCACATGTCTAGATGTGAAAAAAAATAATTTTGACAATAATTGACAGATTTTGAAATTTTTCAAAAATCTGTCTTTTTTCCTGACCCCGAACCTTATATGAAAACTAAGAAAATCTGAAAAGTACAAAAAATCAGACCAATTTTTTCTTTTTCACTTTTTTTACCATAGTTCATGCATTTCACATGTCTAGATGTGAAAAAAAATAATTTTGACAATAATTGACAGATTTTGAAATTTTTCAAAAATCTGTCTTTTTTCCTGACCCCGAACCTTATATGAAAACTAAGAAAATCTGAAAAGTACAAAAAATCAGACCAATTTTTTCTTTTTCACTTTTTGACATGAAATAAAAAATAATTTGGACAATGTCTGACAGATTTTCAAATTTGTCAAAAGAAACTTTCTCTCATCCTGAACGCGAAAACTAAAAAAATCTGAAAAGTAAGAAAAAAATCAGACCAATTTTTTTTTTCATTTTTGTTGCCATAGTTAACGCATTTCACATGTCTAGATGTGAAAAAAAATAATTTTGACAATAATTGACAGATTTTGAAATTTTTCAAAAATCTGTCTTTTTTCCTGACCCCGAACCTTATATGAAAACTAAGAAAATCTGAAAAGTACAAAAAATCAGACCAATTTTTTCTTTTTCACTTTTTGACATGAAATAAAAAATAATTTGGACAATGTCTGACAGATTTTCAAATTTGTCAAAAAAAACTTTCTCTCATCCTGAACGCGAAAACTAAAAAAATCTGAAAAGTAAGAAAAAAATCAGACCAATTTTTTTTTTCATTTTTGTTGCCATAGTTAACCCATTTCACATGTCTAGATGTGAAAAAAAATAATTTTGACAATAATTGACAGATTTTGAAATTTTTCAAAAATCTGTCTTTTTTCCTGACCCCGAACCTTATATGAAAACTAAGAAAATCTGAAAAGTACAAAAAATCAGACCAATTTTTTCTTTTTCACTTTTTGACATGAAATAAAAAATAATTTGGACAATGTCTGACAGATTTTCAAATTTGTCAAAAAAAACTTTCTCTCATCCTGAACGCGAAAACTAAAAAAATCTGAAAAGTAAGAAAAAAATCAGACCAATTTTTTTTTTCATTTTTGTTGCCATAGTTAACGCATTTCACATGTCTAGATGTGAAAAAAAATAATTTTGACAATAATTGACAGATTTTGACATTTTTCAAAAATCTGTCTTTTTTCCTGACCCCGAACCTTATATGAAAACTAAGAAAATCTGAAAAGTACAAAAAATCAGACCAATTTTTTTTTTTTCACTTTTTGACATGAAATAAAAAATAATTTGGACAATGTCTGACAGATTTTCAAATTTGTCAAAAAAAACTTTCTCTCATCCTGAACGCGAAAACTAAAAAAATCTGAAAAGTAAGAAAAAAATCAGACCAATTTTTTTTTTCATTTTTGTTGCCATAGTTAACGCATTTCACATGTCTAGATGTGAAAAAAAATAATTTTGACAATAATTGACAGATTTTGACATTTTTCAAAAATCTGTCTTTTTTCCTGACCCCGAAACTTATATGAAAACTAAGAAAATCTGAAAAGTACAAAAAATCAGACCAATTTTTTCTTTTTCACTTTTTTTACCATAGTTCATGCATTTCACATGTCTAGATGTGAAAAAAAATAATTTTGACAATAATTGACAGATTTTGAAATTTTTCAAAAATCTGTCTTTTTTCCTGACCCCGAACCTTATATGAAAACTAAGAAAATCTGAAAAGTACAAAAAATCAGACCAATTTTTTCTTTTTCACTTTTTTTACCATAGTTAACGCATTTCACATGTCTAGATGTGAAAAAAAATAATTTTGACAATAATTGACAGATTTTGACATTTTTCAAAAATCTGTCTTTTTTCCTGACCCCGAACCTTATATGAAAACTAAGAAAATCTGAAAAGTACAAAAAATCAGACCAATTTTTTCTTTTTCACTTTTTGACATGAAATAAAAAATAATATGGACAATGTCTGACAGATTTTCAAATTTGTCAAAAAAAACTTTCTCTCATCCTGAACGCGAAAACTAAAAAAATCTGAAAAGTAAGAAAAAAATCAGACCAATTTTTTTTTTCATTTTTGTTGCCATAGTTAACCCATTTCACATGTCTAGATGTGAAAAAAATAATTTTGACAATAATTGACAGATTTTGAAATTTTTCAAAAATCTGTCTTTTTTCCTGACCCCGAACCTTATATGAAAACTAAGAAAATCTGAAAAGTACAAAAAATCAGACCAATTTTTTCTTTTTCACTTTTTTTACCATAGTTCATGCATTTCACATGTCTAGATGTGAAAAAAAATAATTTTGACAATAATTGACAGATTTTGAAATTTTTAAAAAATCTGTCTTTTTTCCTGACCCCGAACCTTATATGAAAACTAAGAAAATCTGAAAAGTACAAAAAATCAGACCAATTTTTTCTTTTTCACTTTTTGACATGAAATAAAAAATAATATGGACAATGTCTGACAGATTTTCAAATTTGTCAAAAAAAAACTTTCTCTCATCCTGAACGCGAAAACTAAAAAAATCTGAAAAGTAAGAAAAAAATCAGACCAATTTTTTTTTTCATTTTTGTTGCCATAGTTAACCCATTTCACATGTCTAGATGTGAAAAAAATAATTTTGACAATAATTGACAGATTTTGAAATTTTTCAAAAATCTGTCTTTTTTCCTGACCCCGAACCTTATATGAAAACTAAGAAAATCTGAAAAGTACAAAAAATCAGACCAATTTTTTCTTTTTCACTTTTTTTACCATAGTTCATGCATTTCACATGTCTAGATGTGAAAAAAAATAATTTTGACAATAATTGACAGATTTTGAAATTTTTCAAAAATCTGTCTTTTTTCCTGACCCCGAACCTTATATGAAAACTAAGAAAATCTGAAAAGTACAAAAAATCAGACCAATTTTTTCTTTTTCACTTTTTGACATGAAATAAAAAATAATTTGGACAATGTCTGACAGATTTTCAAATTTGTCAAAAAAAACTTTCTCTCATCCTGAACGCGAAAACTAAAAAAATCTGAAAAGTAAGAAAAAAATCAGACCAATTTTTTTTTTCATTTTTGTTGCCATAGTTAACGCATTTCACATGTCTAGATGTGAAAAAAAATAATTTTGACAATAATTGACAGATTTTGACATTTTTCAAAAATCTGTCTTTTTTCCTGACCCCGAAACTTATATGAAAACTAAGAAAATCTGAAAAGTACAAAAAATCAGACCAATTTTTTCTTTTTCACTTTTTTTACCATAGTTCATGCATTTCACATGTCTAGATGTGAAAAAAAATAATTTTGACAATAATTGACAGATTTTGAAATTTTTCAAAAATCTGTCTTTTTTCCTGACCCCGAACCTTATATGAAAACTAAGAAAATCTGAAAAGTACAAAAAATCAGACCAATTTTTTCTTTTTCACTTTTTTTACCATAGTTAACGCATTTCACATGTCTAGATGTGAAAAAAAATAATTTTGACAATAATTGACAGATTTTGACATTTTTCAAAAATCTGTCTTTTTTCCTGACCCCGAACCTTATATGAAAACTAAGAAAATCTGAAAAGTACAAAAAATCAGACCAATTTTTTCTTTTTCACTTTTTGACATGAAATAAAAAATAATATGGACAATGTCTGACAGATTTTCAAATTTGTCAAAAAAAACTTTCTCTCATCCTGAACGCGAAAACTAAAAAAATCTGAAAAGTAAGAAAAAAATCAGACCAATTTTTTTTTTCATTTTTGTTGCCATAGTTAACCCATTTCACATGTCTAGATGTGAAAAAAATAATTTTGACAATAATTGACAGATTTTGAAATTTTTCAAAAATCTGTCTTTTTTCCTGACCCCGAACCTTATATGAAAACTAAGAAAATCTGAAAAGTACAAAAAATCAGACCAATTTTTTCTTTTTCACTTTTTTTACCATAGTTCATGCATTTCACATGTCTAGATGTGAAAAAAAATAATTTTGACAATAATTGACAGATTTTGAAATTTTTAAAAAATCTGTCTTTTTTCCTGACCCCGAACCTTATATGAAAACTAAGAAAATCTGAAAAGTACAAAAAATCAGACCAATTTTTTCTTTTTCACTTTTTGACATGAAATAAAAAATAATATGGACAATGTCTGACAGATTTTCAAATTTGTCAAAAAAAACTTTCTCTCATCCTGAACGCGAAAACTAAAAAAATCTGAAAAGTAAGAAAAAAATCAGACCAATTTTTTTTTTCATTTTTGTTGCCATAGTTAACCCATTTCACATGTCTAGATGTGAAAAAAATAATTTTGACAATAATTGACAGATTTTGAAATTTTTCAAAAATCTGTCTTTTTTCCTGACCCCGAACCTTATATGAAAACTAAGAAAATCTGAAAAGTACAAAAAATCAGACCAATTTTTTCTTTTTCACTTTTTGACATGAAATAAAAAATAATTTGGACAATGTCTGACAGATTTTCAAATTTGTCAAAAAAAACTTTCTCTCATCCTGAACGCGAAAACTAAAAAAATCTGAAAAGTAAGAAAAAAATCAGACCAATTTTTTTTTTCATTTTTGTTGCCATAGTTAACGCATTTCACATGTCTAGATGTGAAAAAAAATAATTTTGACAATAATTGACAGATTTTGACATTTTTCAAAAATCTGTCTTTTTTCCTGACCCCGAAACTTATATGAAAACTAAGAAAATCTGAAAAGTACAAAAAATCAGACCAATTTTTTCTTTTTCACTTTTTGACATGAAATAAAAAATAATTTGGACAATGTCTGACAGATTTTCAAATTTGTCAAAAGAAACTTTCTCTCATCCTGAACGCGAAAACTAAAAAAATCTGAAAAGTAAGAAAAAAATCAGACCAATTTTTTTTTTCATTTTTGTTGCCATAGTTAACGCATTTCACATGTCTAGATGTGAAAAAAAATAATTTTGACAATAATTGACAGATTTTGAAATTTTTCAAAAATCTGTCTTTTTTCCTGACCCCGAACCTTATATGAAAACTAAGAAAATCTGAAAAGTACAAAAAATCAGACCAATTTTTTCTTTTTCACTTTTTGACATGAAATAAAAAATAATTTGGACAATGTCTGACAGATTTTCAAATTTGTCAAAAAAAACTTTCTCTCATCCTGAACGCGAAAACTAAAAAAATCTGAAAAGTAAGAAAAAAATCAGACCAATTTTTTTTTTCATTTTTGTTGCCATAGTTAACCCATTTCACATGTCTAGATGTGAAAAAAAATAATTTTGACAATAATTGACAGATTTTGAAATTTTTCAAAAATCTGTCTTTTTTCCTGACCCCGAACCTTATATGAAAACTAAGAAAATCTGAAAAGTACAAAAAATCAGACCAATTTTTTCTTTTTCACTTTTTGACATGAAATAAAAAATAATTTGGACAATGTCTGACAGATTTTCAAATTTGTCAAAAAAAACTTTCTCTCATCCTGAACGCGAAAACTAAAAAAATCTGAAAAGTAAGAAAAAAATCAGACCAATTTTTTTTTTCATTTTTGTTGCCATAGTTAACGCATTTCACATGTCTAGATGTGAAAAAAAATAATTTTGACAATAATTGACAGATTTTGACATTTTTCAAAAATCTGTCTTTTTTCCTGACCCCGAACCTTATATGAAAACTAAGAAAATCTGAAAAGTACAAAAAATCAGACCAATTTTTTTTTTTTCACTTTTTGACATGAAATAAAAAATAATTTGGACAATGTCTGACAGATTTTCAAATTTGTCAAAAAAAACTTTCTCTCATCCTGAACGCGAAAACTAAAAAAATCTGAAAAGTAAGAAAAAAATCAGACCAATTTTTTTTTTCATTTTTGTTGCCATAGTTAACGCATTTCACATGTCTAGATGTGAAAAAAAATAATTTTGACAATAATTGACAGATTTTGACATTTTTCAAAAATCTGTCTTTTTTCCTGACCCCGAAACTTATATGAAAACTAAGAAAATCTGAAAAGTACAAAAAATCAGACCAATTTTTTCTTTTTCACTTTTTTTACCATAGTTCATGCATTTCACATGTCTAGATGTGAAAAAAAATAATTTTGACAATAATTGACAGATTTTGAAATTTTTCAAAAATCTGTCTTTTTTCCTGACCCCGAACCTTATATGAAAACTAAGAAAATCTGAAAAGTACAAAAAATCAGACCAATTTTTTTCTTTTTCACTTTTTTTACCATAGTTAACGCATTTCACATGTCTAGATGTGAAAAAAAATAATTTTGACAATAATTGACAGATTTTGACATTTTTCAAAAATCTGTCTTTTTTCCTGACCCCGAACCTTATATGAAAACTAAGAAAATCTGAAAAGTACAAAAAATCAGACCAATTTTTTCTTTTTCACTTTTTGACATGAAATAAAAAATAATTTGGACAATGTCTGACAGATTTTCAAATTTGTCAAAAAAAACTTTCTCTCATCCTGAACGCGAAAACTAAAAAAATCTGAAAAGTAAGAAAAAAATCAGACCAATTTTTTTTTTCATTTTTGTTGCCATAGTTAACGCATTTCACATGTCTAGATGTGAAAAAAAATAATTTTGACAATAATTGACAGATTTTGACATTTTTCAAAAATCTGTCTTTTTTCCTGACCCCGAAACTTATATGAAAACTAAGAAAATCTGAAAAGTACAAAAAATCAGACCAATTTTTTCTTTTTCACTTTTTTTACCATAGTTCATGCATTTCACATGTCTAGATGTGAAAAAAAATAATTTTGACAATAATTGACAGATTTTGAAATTTTTCAAAAATCTGTCTTTTTTCCTGACCCCGAACCTTATATGAAAACTAAGAAAATCTGAAAAGTACAAAAAATCAGACCAATTTTTTCTTTTTCACTTTTTTTACCATAGTTCATGCATTTCACATGTCTAGATGTGAAAAAAAATAATTTTGACAATAATTGACAGATTTTGAAATTTTTCAAAAATCTGTCTTTTTTCCTGACCCCGAACCTTATATGAAAACTAAGAAAATCTGAAAAGTACAAAAAATCAGACCAATTTTTTCTTTTTCACTTTTTGACATGAAATAAAAAATAATTTGGACAATGTCTGACAGATTTTCAAATTTGTCAAAAAAAACTTTCTCTCATCCTGAACGCGAAAACTAAAAAAATCTGAAAAGTAAGAAAAAAATCAGACCAATTTTTTTTTTCATTTTTGTTGCCATAGTTAACGCATTTCACATGTCTAGATGTGAAAAAAAATAATTTTGACAATAATTGACAGATTTTGAAATTTTTCAAAAATCTGTCTTTTTTCCTGACCCCGAACCTTATATGAAAACTAAGAAAATCTGAAAAGTACAAAAAATCAGACCAATTTTTTCTTTTTCACTTTTTTTACCATAGTTCATGCATTTCACATGTCTAGATGTGAAAAAAAATAATTTTTGACAATAATTGACAGATTTTGAAATTTTTCAAAATCTGTCTTTTTTCCTGACCCCGAACCTTATATGAAAACTAAGAAAATCTGAAAAGTACAAAAAATCAGACCAATTTTTTCTTTTTCACTTTTTGACATGAAATAAAAAAATAATTTGGACAATGTCTGACAGATTTTCAAATTTGTCAAAAAAAACTTTCTCTCATCCTGAACGCGAAAACTAAAAAAATCTGAAAAGTAAGAAAAAAATCAGACCAATTTTTTTTTTCATTTTTGTTGCCATAGTTAACGCATTTCACATGTCTAGATGTGAAAAAAAATAATTTTGACAATAATTGACAGATTTTGACATTTTTCAAAAATCTGTCTTTTTTCCTGACCCCGAAACTTATATGAAAACTAAGAAAATCTGAAAAGTACAAAAAATCAGACCAATTTTTTCTTTTTCACTTTTTTTACCATAGTTCATGCATTTCACATGTCTAGATGTGAAAAAAAATAATTTTGACAATAATTGACAGATTTTGAAATTTTTCAAAAATCTGTCTTTTTTCCTGACCCCGAACCTTATATGAAAACTAAGAAAATCTGAAAAGTACAAAAAATCAGACCAATTTTTTCTTTTTCACTTTTTTTACCATAGTTAACGCATTTCACATGTCTAGATGTGAAAAAAAAATAATTTTGACAATAATTGACAGATTTTGACATTTTTCAAAAATCTGTCTTTTTTCCTGACCCCGAACCTTATATGAAAACTAAGAAAATCTGAAAAGTACAAAAAATCAGACCAATTTTTTCTTTTTCACTTTTTGACATGAAATAAAAAATAATTTGGACAATGTCTGACAGATTTTCAAATTTGTCAAAAAAAACTTTCTCTCATCCTGAACGCGAAAACTAAAAAAATCTGAAAAGTAAGAAAAAAATCAGACCAATTTTTTTTTTCATTTTTGTTGCCATAGTTAACGCATTTCACATGTCTAGATGTGAAAAAAAATAATTTTGACAATAATTGACAGATTTTGACATTTTTCAAAAATCTGTCTTTTTTCCTGACCCCGAAACTTATATGAAAACTAAGAAAATCTGAAAAGTACAAAAAATCAGACCAATTTTTTCTTTTTCACTTTTTTTACCATAGTTCATGCATTTCACATGTCTAGATGTGAAAAAAAATAATTTTGACAATAATTGACAGATTTTGAAATTTTTCAAAAATCTGTCTTTTTTCCTGACCCCGAACCTTATATGAAAACTAAGAAAATCTGAAAAGTACAAAAAATCAGACCAATTTTTTTCTTTTTCACTTTTTTTACCATAGTTCATGCATTTCACATGTCTAGATGTGAAAAAAAATAATTTTGACAATAATTGACAGATTTTGAAATTTTTCAAAAATCTGTCTTTTTTCCTGACCCCGAACCTTATATGAAAACTAAGAAAATCTGAAAAGTACAAAAAATCAGACCAATTTTTTCTTTTTCACTTTTTGACATGAAATAAAAAATAATTTGGACAATGTCTGACAGATTTTCAAATTTGTCAAAAAAAACTTTCTCTCATCCTGAACGCGAAAACTAAAAAAATCTGAAAAGTAAGAAAAAAATCAGACCAATTTTTTTTTTCATTTTTGTTGCCATAGTTAACGCATTTCACATGTCTAGATGTGAAAAAAAATAATTTTGACAATAATTGACAGATTTTGAAATTTTTCAAAAATCTGTCTTTTTTCCTGACCCCGAACCTTATATGAAAACTAAGAAAATCTGAAAAGTACAAAAAATCAGACCAATTTTTTCTTTTTCACTTTTTTTTACCATAGTTCATGCATTTCACATGTCTAGATGTGAAAAAAAATAATTTTGACAATAATTGACAGATTTTGAAATTTTTCAAAAATCTGTCTTTTTTCCTGACCCCGAACCTTATATGAAAACTAAGAAAATCTGAAAAGTACAAAAAATCAGACCAATTTTTTCTTTTTCACTTTTTGACATGAAATAAAAAATAATTTGGACATTTGGACAATGTCTGACAGATTTTCAAATTTGTCAAAAAAAACTTTCTCTCATCCTGAACGCGAAAACTAAAAAAATCTGAAAAGTAAGAAAAAAATCAGACCAATTTTTTTTTTCATTTTTGTTGCCATAGTTAACGCATTTCACATGTCTAGATGTGAAAAAAAAATAATTTTGACAATAATTGACAGATTTTGAAATTTTTCAAAAATCTGTCTTTTTTCCTGACCCCGAACCTTATATGAAAACTAAGAAAATCTGAAAAGTACAAAAAATCAGACCAATTTTTTCTTTTTCACTTTTTTACCATAGTTCATGCATTTCACATGTCTAGATGTGAAAAAAAATAATTTTGACAATAATTGACAGATTTTGAAATTTTTCAAAAATCTGTCTTTTTTTCCTGACCCCGAACCTTATATGAAAACTAAGAAAATCTGAAAAGTACAAAAAATCAGACCAATTTTTTCTTTTTTCACTTTTTGACATGAAATAAAAAATAATTTTGGACAATGTCTGACAGATTTTCAAATTTGTCAAAAAAAACTTTCTCTCATCCTGAACGCGAAAACTAAAAAAATCTGAAAAGTAAGAAAAAAATCAGACCAATTTTTTTTTCATTTTTGTTGCCATAGTTAACGCATTTCACATGTCTAGATGTGAAAAAAAATAATTTTGACAATAATTGACAGATTTTGAAATTTTTCAAAAATCTGTCTTTTTTCCTGACCCCGAACCTTATATGAAAACTAAGAAAATCTGAAAAGTACAAAAAATCAGACCAATTTTTTTCTTTTTCACTTTTTTTTACCATAGTTCATGCATTTCACATGTCTAGATGTGAAAAAAAAATAATTTTGACAATAATTGACAGATTTTGAAATTTTTCAAAAAATCTGTCTTTTTTCCTGACCCCGAACCTTATATGAAAACTAAGAAAATCTGAAAAGTACAAAAAATCAGACCAATTTTTTCTTTTTCACTTTTTGACATGAAATAAAAAATAATTTGGACAATGTCTGACAGATTTTCAAATTTGTCAAAAAAAAACTTTCTCTCATCCTGAACGCGAAAACTAAAAAAATCTGAAAAGTAAGAAAAAAATCAGACCAATTTTTTTTTTTCATTTTTGTTGCCATAGTTAACGCATTTTCACATGTCTAGATGTGAAAAAAAATAATTTTGACAATAATTGACAGATTTTGAAATTTTTTCAAAAATCTGTCTTTTTTCCTGACCCCGAACCTTATATGAAAACTAAGAAAATCTGAAAAGTACAAAAAATCAGACCAATTTTTTCTTTTTCACTTTTTTTACCATAGTTCATGCATTTCACATGTCTAGATGTGAAAAAAAATAATTTTGACAATAATTGACAGATTTTTGAAATTTTTCAAAAATCTGTCTTTTTTCCTGACCCCGAACCTTATATGAAAACTAAGAAAATCTGAAAAGTACAAAAAATCAGACCAATTTTTTCTTTTTCACTTTTTGACATGAAATAAAAAATAATTTGGACAATGTCTGACAGATTTCAAATTTGTCAAAAAAAACTTTCTCTCATCCTGAACGCGAAAACTAAAAAAATCTGAAAAGTAAGAAAAAAATCAGACCAATTTTTTTTTTCATTTTTGTTGCCATAGTTAACGCATTTCACATGTCTAGATGTGAAAAAAAATAATTTTGACAATAATGACAGATTTTGAAATTTTTCAAAAATCTGTCTTTTTTCCTGACCCCGAACCTTATATGAAAACTAAGAAAATCTGAAAAGTACAAAAAATCAGACCAATTTTTTCTTTTTCACTTTTTTTACCATAGTTCATGCATTTCACATGTCTAGATGTGAAAAAAAATAATTTTGACAATAATTGACAGATTTTGAAATTTTTCAAAAATCTGTCTTTTTTCCTGACCCCGAACCTTATATGAAAACTAAGAAAATCTGAAAAGTACAAAAAATCAGACCAATTTTTTCTTTTTCACTTTTTGACATGAAATAAAAAATAATTTGGACATGTCTGACAGATTTTCAAATTTGTCAAAAAAAAACTTTCTCTCATCCTGAACGCGAAAACTAAAAAAATCTGAAAAGTAAGAAAAAATCAGACCAATTTTTTTTTTCATTTTTGTTGCCATAGTTAACGCATTTCACATGTCTAGATGTGAAAAAAAATAATTTTGACAATAATTGACAGATTTTGAAATTTTTCAAAAATCTGTCTTTTTTCCTGACCCCGAACCTTATATGAAAACTAAGAAAATATGAAAAGTACAAAAAATCAGACCAATTTTTTCTTTTTCACTTTTTTTACCATAGTTCATGCATTTCACATGTCTAGATGTGAAAAAAAATAATTTTGACAATAATTGACAGATTTTGAAATTTTTCAAAAAATCTGTCTTTTTTCCTGACCCCGAACCTTATATGAAAACTAAGAAAATCTGAAAAGTACAAAAAATCAGACCAATTTTTCTTTTTCACTTTTTGACATGAAATAAAAAATAATTTGGACAATGTCTGACAGATTTTCAAATTTGTCAAAAAAAAACTTTCTCTCATCCTGAACGCGAAAACTAAAAAAATCTGAAAAGTAAGAAAAAAAATCAGACCAATTTTTTTTTTTCATTTTTGTTGCCATAGTTAACCCATTTCACATGTCTAGATGTGAAAAAAATAATTTTGACAATAATTGACAGATTTTGAAATTTTTCAAAAATCTGTCTTTTTTCCTGACCCCGAACCTTATATGAAAACTAAGAAAATCTGAAAAGTACAAAAAATCAGACCAATTTTTTCTTTTTCACTTTTTTTTACCATAGTTCATGCATTTCACATGTCTAGATGTGAAAAAAAATAATTTTGACAATAATTGACAGATTTTGAAATTTTTCAAAAATCTGTCTTTTTTTCCTGACCCCGAACCTTATATGAAAACTAAGAAAAATCTGAAAAGTACAAAAAAATCAGACCAATTTTTTCTTTTTCACTTTTTGACATGAAATAAAAATAATTTGGACAATGTCTGACAGATTTTCAAATTTGTCAAAAAAAACTTTCTCTCATCCTGAACGCGAAAACTAAAAAATCTGAAAAGTAAGAAAAAAATCAGACCAATTTTTTTTTTCATTTTTGTTGCCATAGTTAAACGCATTTCACATGTCTAGATGTGAAAAAAAATAATTTTGACAATAATTGACAGATTTTGAAATTTTTTCAAAAATCTGTCTTTTTTCCTGACCCCGAACCTTATATGAAAACTAAGAAAATCTGAAAAGTACAAAAATCTAGACCAATTTTTTCTTTTTCACTTTTTTTACCATAGTTCATGCATTTCACATGTCTAGATGTGAAAAAAAATAATTTTGACAATAATTGACAGATTTTGAAATTTTTCAAAAATCTGTCTTTTTTCCTGACCCCGAACCTTATATGAAAACTAAGAAAATCTGAAAAGTACAAAAAATCAGACCAATTTTTTCTTTTTCACTTTTTGACATGAAATAAAAAATAATTTGGACAATGTCTGACAGATTTTCAAATTTGTCAAAAAAAAAACTTTCTCTCATCCTGAACGCGAAAACTAAAAAAAATCTGAAAAGTAAGAAAAAAATCAGAGACCAATTTTTTTTTTCATTTTTGTTGCCATAGTTAACGCATTTTCACATGTCTAGATGTGAAAAAAAAATAATTTTGACAATAAATGACAGATTTTGAAATTTTTCAAAAATCTGTCTTTTTTCCTGACCCCGAACCTTATATGAAAACTAAGAAAATCTGAAAAGTACAAAAAATCAGACCAATTTTTTCTTTTTCACTTTTTTTACCATAGTTCATGCATTTCACATGTCTAGATGTGAAAAAAAATAATTTTGACAATAATTGACAGATTTTGAAATTTTTCAAAAATCTGTCTTTTTTCCTGACCCCGAACCTTATATGAAAACTAAGAAAATCTGAAAAGTACAAAAAATCAGACCAATTTTTCTTTTTCACTTTTTGACATGAAATAAAAAATAATTTGGACAATGTCTGACAGATTTTCAAATTTGTCAAAAAAAACTTTCTCTCATCCTGAACGCGAAAACTAAAAAAATCTGAAAAGTAAGAAAAAAAATCAGACCAATTTTTTTTTTCATTTTTGTTGCCATAGTTAACGCATTTCACATGTCTAGATGTGAAAAAAAATAATTTTGACAATAATTGACAGATTTTGAAATTTTTCAAAAATCTGTCTTTTTTCCTGACCCCGAACCTTATATGAAAACTAAGAAAATCTGAAAAGTACAAAAAATCAGACCAATTTTTTCTTTTTCACTTTTTTTACCATAGTTCATGCATTTCACATGTCTAGATGTGAAAAAAAAATAATTTTGACAATAATTGACAGATTTTGAAATTTTTCAAAAATCTGTCTTTTTTCCTGACCCCGAACCTTATATGAAAACTAAGAAAATCTGAAAAGTACAAAAAATCAGACCAATTTTTTCTTTTTCACTTTTTGACATGAAATAAAAAATAATTTGGACAATGTCTGACAGATTTTCAAATTTGTCAAAAAAAACTTTCTCTCATCCTGAACGCGAAAACTAAAAAAATCTGAAAAGTAAGAAAAAAATCAGACCAATTTTTTTTTTCATTTTTGTTGCCATAGTTAACGCATTTCACATGTCTAGATGTGAAAAAAAAAAATTTTGACAATAATTGACAGATTTTGAAATTTTTCAAAAATCTGTCTTTTTTCCTGACCCCGAACCTTATATGAAAACTAAGAAAATCTGAAAAGTACAAAAAATCAGACCAATTTTTTCTTTTTCACTTTTTTTACCATAGTTCATGCATTTCACATGTCTAGATGTGAAAAAAAATAATTTTGACAATAATTGACAGATTTTGAAATTTTTCAAAAATCTGTCTTTTTTCCTGACCCCGAACCTTATATGAAAACTAAGAAAATCTGAAAAGTACAAAAAATCAGACCAATTTTTTCTTTTTCACTTTTTGACATGAAATAAAAAATAATTTGGACAATGTCTGACAGATTTTCAAATTTGTCAAAAAAAACTTTCTCTCATCCTGAACGCGAAAACTAAAAAAATCTGAAAAGTAAGAAAAAAATCAGACCAATTTTTTTTTTCATTTTTGTTGCCATAGTTAACGCATTTCACATGTCTAGATGTGAAAAAAAATAATTTTGACAATAATTGACAGATTTTGAAATTTTTCAAAAATCTGTCTTTTTTCCTGACCCCGAACCTTATATGAAAACTAAGAAAATCTGAAAAGTACAAAAAATCAGACCAATTTTTTCTTTTTCACTTTTTTTACCATAGTTCATGCATTTCACATGTCTAGATGTGAAAAAAAATAATTTTGACAATAATTGACAGATTTTGAAATTTTTCAAAAATCTGTCTTTTTTCCTGACCCCGAACCTTATATGAAAACTAAGAAAATCTGAAAAGTACAAAAAATCAGACCAATTTTTTCTTTTTCACTTTTTGACATGAAATAAAAAATAATTTGGACAATGTCTGACAGATTTTCAAATTTGTCAAAAAAAACTTTCTCTCATCCTGAACGCGAAAACTAAAAAAATCTGAAAAGTAAGAAAAAAATCAGACCAATTTTTTTTTTCATTTTTGTTGCCATAGTTAACGCATTTCACATGTCTAGATGTGAAAAAAAATAATTTTGACAATAATTGACAGATTTTGAAATTTTTCAAAAATCTGTCTTTTTTCCTGACCCCGAACCTTATATGAAAACTAAGAAAATCTGAAAAGTACAAAAAATCAGACCAATTTTTTCTTTTTCACTTTTTTTACCATAGTTCATGCATTTCACATGTCTAGATGTGAAAAAAAATAATTTTGACAATAATTGACAGATTTTGAAATTTTTCAAAAATCTGTCTTTTTTCCTGACCCCGAACCTTATATGAAAACTAAGAAAATCTGAAAAGTACAAAAAATCAGACCAATTTTTTCTTTTTCACTTTTTGACATGAAATAAAAAATAATTTGGACAATGTCTGACAGATTTTCAAATTTGTCAAAAAAAACTTTCTCTCATCCTGAACGCGAAAACTAAAAAAATCTGAAAAGTAAGAAAAAAATCAGACCAATTTTGTTTTTCATTTTTGTTGCCATAGTTAACGCATTTCACATGTCTAGATGTGAAAAAAAATAATTTTGACAATAATTGACAGATTTTGAAATTTTTCAAAAATCTGTCTTTTTTCCTGACCCCGAACCTTATATGAAAACTAAGAAAATCTGAAAAGTACAAAAAATCAGACCAATTTTTTCTTTTTCACTTTTTTTACCATAGTTCATGCATTTCACATGTCTAGATGTGAAAAAAAATAATTTTGACAATAATTGACAGATTTTGAAATTTTTCAAAAATCTGTCTTTTTTCCTGACCCCGAACCTTATATGAAAACTAAGAAAATCTGAAAAGTACAAAAAATCAGACCAATTTTTTCTTTTTCACTTTTTGACATGAAATAAAAAATAATTTGGACAATGTCTGACAGATTTTCAAATTTGTCAAAAAAAACTTTCTCTCATCCTGAACGCGAAAACTAAAAAAATCTGAAAAGTAAGAAAAAAATCAGACCAATTTTTTTTTTCATTTTTGTTGCCATAGTTAACGCATTTCACATGTCTAGATGTGAAAAAAAATAATTTTGACAATAATTGACAGATTTTGAAATTTTTCAAAAATCTGTCTTTTTTCCTGACCCCGAACCTTATATGAAAACTAAGAAAATCTGAAAAGTACAAAAAATCAGACCAATTTTTTCTTTTTCACTTTTTTTACCATAGTTCATGCATTTCACATGTCTAGATGTGAAAAAAAATAATTTTGACAATAATTGACAGATTTTGAAATTTTTCAAAAATCTGTCTTTTTTCCTGACCCCGAACCTTATATGAAAACTAAGAAAATCTGAAAAGTACAAAAAATCAGACCAATTTTTTCTTTTTCACTTTTTGACATGAAATAAAAAATAATTTGGACAATGTCTGACAGATTTTCAAATTTGTCAAAAAAAACTTTCTCTCATCCTGAACGCGAAAACTAAAAAAATCTGAAAAGTAAGAAAAAAATCAGACCAATTTTTTTTTTCATTTTTGTTGCCATAGTTAACGCATTTCACATGTCTAGATGTGAAAAAAAATAATTTTGACAATAATTGACAGATTTTGAAATTTTTCAAAAATCTGTCTTTTTTCCTGACCCCGAACCTTATATGAAAACTAAGAAAATATGAAAAGTACAAAAAATCAGACCAATTTTTTCTTTTTCACTTTTTTTACCATAGTTCATGCATTTCACATGTCTAGATGTGAAAAAAAATAATTTTGACAATAATTGACAGATTTTGAAATTTTTCAAAAATCTGTCTTTTTTCCTGACCCCGAACCTTATATGAAAACTAAGAAAATATGAAAAGTACAAAAAATCAGACCAATTTTTTCTTTTTCACTTTTTTTACCATAGTTCATGCATTTCACATGTCTAGATGTGAAAAAAAATAATTTTGACAATAATTGACAGATTTTGAAATTTTTCAAAAATCTGTCTTTTTTCCTGACCCCGAACCTTATATGAAAACTAAGAAAATCTGAAAAGTACAAAAAATCAGACCAATTTTTTCTTTTTCACTTTTTGACATGAAATAAAAAATAATTTGGACAATGTCTGACAGATTTTCAAATTTGTCAAAAAAAACTTTCTCTCATCCTGAACGCGAAAACTAAAAAAATCTGAAAAGTAAGAAAAAAATCAGACCAATTTTTTTTTTCATTTTTGTTGCCATAGTTAACCCATTTCACATGTCTAGATGTGAAAAAAATAATTTTGACAATAATTGACAGATTTTGAAATTTTTCAAAAATCTGTCTTTTTTCCTGACCCCGAACCTTATATGAAAACTAAGAAAATCTGAAAAGTACAAAAAATCAGACCAATTTTTTCTTTTTCACTTTTTTTACCATAGTTCATGCATTTCACATGTCTAGATGTGAAAAAAAATAATTTTGACAATAATTGACAGATTTTGAAATTTTTCAAAAATCTGTCTTTTTTCCTGACCCCGAACCTTATATGAAAACTAAGAAAATCTGAAAAGTACAAAAAATCAGACCAATTTTTTCTTTTTCACTTTTTGACATGAAATAAAAAATAATTTGGACAATGTCTGACAGATTTTCAAATTTGTCAAAAAAAACTTTCTCTCATCCTGAACGCGAAAACTAAAAAAATCTGAAAAGTAAGAAAAAAATCAGACCAATTTTTTTTTTCATTTTTGTTGCCATAGTTAACGCATTTCACATGTCTAGATGTGAAAAAAAATAATTTTGACAATAATTGACAGATTTTGAAATTTTTCAAAAATCTGTCTTTTTTCCTGACCCCGAACCTTATATGAAAACTAAGAAAATCTGAAAAGTACAAAAAATCAGACCAATTTTTTCTTTTTCACTTTTTTTACCATAGTTCATGCATTTCACATGTCTAGATGTGAAAAAAAATAATTTTGACAATAATTGACAGATTTTGAAATTTTTCAAAAATCTGTCTTTTTTCCTGACCCCGAACCTTATATGAAAACTAAGAAAATCTGAAAAGTACAAAAAATCAGACCAATTTTTTCTTTTTCACTTTTTGACATGAAATAAAAAATAATTTGGACAATGTCTGACAGATTTTCAAATTTGTCAAAAAAAACTTTCTCTCATCCTGAACGCGAAAACTAAAAAAATCTGAAAAGTAAGAAAAAAATCAGACCAATTTTTTTTTTCATTTTTGTTGCCATAGTTAACGCATTTCACATGTCTAGATGTGAAAAAAAATAATTTTGACAATAATTGACAGATTTTGACATTTTTCAAAAATCTGTCTTTTTTCCTGACCCCGAACCTTATATGAAAACTAAGAAAATCTGAAAAGTACAAAAAATCAGACCAATTTTTTCTTTTTCACTTTTTGACATGAAATAAAAAATAATTTGGACAATGTCTGACAGATTTTCAAATTTGTCAAAAAAAACTTTCTCTCATCCTGAACGCGAAAACTAAAAAAATCTGAAAAGTAAGAAAATAATCAGACCAATTTTTTTTTTCATTTTTGTTGCCATAGTTAACGCATTTCACATGTCTAGATGTGAAAAAAAATAATTTTGACAATAATTGACAGATTTTGAAATTTTTCAAAAATCTGTCTTTTTTCCTGACCCCGAACCTTATATGAAAACTAAGAAAATCTGAAAAGTACAAAAAATCAGACCAATTTTTTCTTTTTCACTTTTTTTACCATAGTTCATGCATTTCACATGTCTAGATGTGAAAAAAAATAATTTTGACAATAATTGACAGATTTTGAAATTTTTCAAAAATCTGTCTTTTTTCCTGACCCCGAACCTTATATGAAAACTAAGAAAATCTGAAAAGTACAAAAAATCAGACCAATTTTTTCTTTTTCACTTTTTGACATGAAATAAAAAATAATTTGGACAATGTCTGACAGATTTTCAAATTTGTCAAAAAAAACTTTCTCTCATCCTGAACGCGAAAACTAAAAAAATCTGAAAAGTAAGAAAAAAATCAGACCAATTTTTTTTTTCATTTTTGTTGCCATAGTTAACGCATTTCACATGTCTAGATGTGAAAAAAAATAATTTTGACAATAATTGACAGATTTTGAAATTTTTCAAAAATCTGTCTTTTTTCCTGACCCCGAACCTTATATGAAAACTAAGAAAATCTGAAAAGTACAAAAAATCAGACCAATTTTTTCTTTTTCACTTTTTTTACCATAGTTCATGCATTTCACATGTCTAGATGTGAAAAAAAATAATTTTGACAATAATTGACAGATTTTGAAATTTTTCAAAAATCTGTCTTTTTTCCTGACCCCGAACCTTATATGAAAACTAAGAAAATCTGAAAAGTACAAAAAATCAGACCAATTTTTTCTTTTTCACTTTTTGACATGAAATAAAAAATAATTTGGACAATGTCTGACAGATTTTCAAATTTGTCAAAAAAAACTTTCTCTCATCCTGAACGCGAAAACTAAAAAAATCTGAAAAGTAAGAAAAAAATCAGACCAATTTTTTTTTTCATTTTTGTTGCCATAGTTAACGCATTTCACATGTCTAGATGTGAAAAAAAATAATTTTGACAATAATTGACAGATTTTGACATTTTTCAAAAATCTGTCTTTTTTCCTGACCCCGAAACTTATATGAAAACTAAGAAAATCTGAAAAGTACAAAAAATCAGACCAATTTTTCTTTTTCACTTTTTGACATGAAATAAAAAATAATTTGGACAATGTCTGACAGATTTTCAAATTTGTCAAAAAAAACTTTCTCTCATCCTGAACGCGAAAACTAAAAAAATCTGAAAAGTAAGAAAAAAAATCAGACCAATTTTTTTTTTCATTTTTGTTGCCATAGTTAACGCATTTCACATGTCTAGATGTGAAAAAAAATAATTTTGACAATAATTGACAGATTTTGAAATTTTTCAAAAATCTGTCTTTTTTCCTGACCCCGAACCTTATATGAAAACTAAGAAAATCTGAAAAGTACAAAAAATCAGACCAATTTTTTCTTTTTCACTTTTTTTACCATAGTTCATGCATTTCACATGTCTAGATGTGAAAAAAAATAATTTTGACAATAATTGACAGATTTTGAAATTTTTCAAAAATCTGTCTTTTTTCCTGACCCCGAACCTTATATGAAAACTAAGAAAATCTGAAAAGTACAAAAAATCAGACCAATTTTTTCTTTTTCACTTTTTGACATGAAATAAAAAATAATTTGGACAATGTCTGACAGATTTTCAAATTTGTCAAAAAAAACTTTCTCTCATCCTGAACGCGAAAACTAAAAAAATCTGAAAAGTAAGAAAAAAATCAGACCAATTTTTTTTTTTTCATTTTTGTTGCCATAGTTAACGCATTTCACATGTCTAGATGTGAAAAAAAATAATTTTGACAATAATTGACAGATTTTGAAATTTTTCAAAAATCTGTCTTTTTTCCTGACCCCGAACCTTATATGAAAACTAAGAAAATCTGAAAAGTACAAAAAATCAGACCAATTTTTTCTTTTTCACTTTTTTTACCATAGTTCATGCATTTCACATGTCTAGATGTGAAAAAAAATAATTTTGACAATAATTGACAGATTTTGAAATTTTTCAAAAATCTGTCTTTTTTCCTGACCCCGAACCTTATATGAAAACTAAGAAAATCTGAAAAGTACAAAAAATCAGACCAATTTTTTCTTTTTCACTTTTTGACATGAAATAAAAAATAATTTGGACAATGTCTGACAGATTTTCAAATTTGTCAAAAAAAACTTTCTCTCATCCTGAACGCGAAAACTAAAAAAATCTGAAAAGTAAGAAAAAAATCAGACCAATTTTTTTTTTCATTTTTGTTGCCATAGTTAACGCATTTCACATGTCTAGATGTGAAAAAAAATAATTTTGACAATAATTGACAGATTTTGACATTTTTCAAAAATCTGTCTTTTTTCCTGACCCCGAAACTTATATGAAAACTAAGAAAATCTGAAAAGTACAAAAAATCAGACCAATTTTTTCTTTTTCACTTTTTTTACCATAGTTCATGCATTTCACATGTCTAGATGTGAAAAAAAATAATTTTGACAATAATTGACAGATTTTGAAATTTTTCAAAAATCTGTCTTTTTTCCTGACCCCGAACCTTATATGAAAACTAAGAAAATCTGAAAAGTACAAAAAATCAGACCAATTTTTTCTTTTTCACTTTTTTTACCATAGTTCATGCATTTCACATGTCTAGATGTGAAAAAAAATAATTTTGACAATAATTGACAGATTTTGAAATTTTTCAAAAATCTGTCTTTTTTCCTGACCCCGAACCTTATATGAAAACTAAGAAAATCTGAAAAGTACAAAAAATCAGACCAATTTTTTCTTTTTCACTTTTTGACATGAAATAAAAAATAATTTGGACAATGTCTGACAGATTTTCAAATTTGTCAAAAAAAACTTTCTCTCATCCTGAACGCGAAAACTAAAAAAATCTGAAAAGTAAGAAAAAAATCAGACCAATTTTTTTTTTCATTTTTGTTGCCATAGTTAACGCATTTCACATGTCTAGATGTGAAAAAAAATAATTTTGACAATAATTGACAGATTTTGAAATTTTTCAAAAATCTGTCTTTTTTCCTGACCCCGAACCTTATATGAAAACTAAGAAAATCTGAAAAGTACAAAAAATCAGACCAATTTTTTCTTTTTCACTTTTTTTACCATAGTTCATGCATTTCACATGTCTAGATGTGAAAAAAAATAATTTTGACAATAATTGACAGATTTTGAAATTTTTCAAAAATCTGTCTTTTTTCCTGACCCCGAACCTTATATGAAAACTAAGAAAATCTGAAAAGTACAAAAAATCAGACCAATTTTTTCTTTTTCACTTTTTGACATGAAATAAAAAATAATTTGGACAATGTCTGACAGATTTTCAAATTTGTCAAAAAAAACTTTCTCTCATCCTGAACGCGAAAACTAAAAAAATCTGAAAAGTAAGAAAAAAAATCAGACCAATTTTTTTTTTCATTTTTGTTGCCATAGTTAACGCATTTCACATGTCTAGATGTGAAAAAAAATAATTTTGACAATAATTGACAGATTTTGAAATTTTTCAAAAATCTGTCTTTTTTTCCTGACCCCGAACCTTATATGAAAACTAAGAAAATCTGAAAAGTACAAAAAATCAGACCAATTTTTTCTTTTTTCACTTTTTTTACCATAGTTCATGCATTTCACATGTCTAGATGTGAAAAAAAATAATTTTGACAATAATTGACAGATTTTGAAATTTTTCAAAAATCTGTCTTTTTTCCTGACCCCGAACCTTATATGAAAACTAAGAAAATCTGAAAAGTACAAAAAATCAGACCAATTTTTTCTTTTTCACTTTTTGACATGAAATAAAAAATAATTTGGACAATGTCTGACAGATTTTCAAATTTGTCAAAAAAAACTTTCTCTCATCCTGAACGCGAAAACTAAAAAAATCTGAAAAGTAAGAAAAAAATCAGACCAATTTTTTTTTTTTCATTTTTGTTGCCATAGTTAACGCATTTCACATGTCTAGATGTGAAAAAAAATAATTTTGACAATAATTGACAGATTTTGAAATTTTTCAAAAATCTGTCGTTTTTCCTGACCCCGAACCTTATATGAAAACTAAGAAAATCTGAAAAGTACAAAAAATCAGACCAATTTTTTCTTTTTCACTTTTTTTACCATAGTTCATGCATTTCACATGTCTAGATGTGAAAAAAAATAATTTTGACAATAATTGACAGATTTTGAAATTTTTCAAAAATCTGTCTTTTTTCCTGACCCCGAACCTTATATGAAAACTAAGAAAATCTGAAAAGTACAAAAAATCAGACCAATTTTTTCTTTTTCACTTTTTGACATGAAATAAAAAATAATTTGGACAATGTCTGACAGATTTTCAAATTTGTCAAAAAAAACTTTCTCTCATCCTGAACGCGAAAACTAAAAAAATCTGAAAAGTAAGAAAAAAATCAGACCAATTTTTTTTTTCATTTTTGTTGCCATAGTTAACGCATTTCACATGTCTAGATGTGAAAAAAAATAATTTTGACAATAATTGACAGATTTTGAAATTTTTCAAAAATCTGTCTTTTTTCCTGACCCCGAACCTTATATGAAAACTAAGAAAATCTGAAAAGTACAAAAAATCAGACCAATTTTTTCTTTTTCACTTTTTTTACCATAGTTCATGCATTTCACATGTCTAGATGTGAAAAAAAATAATTTTGACAATAATTGACAGATTTTGAAATTTTTCAAAAATCTGTCTTTTTTCCTGACCCCGAACCTTATATGAAAACTAAGAAAATCTGAAAAGTACAAAAAAATCAGACCAATTTTTTCTTTTTCACTTTTTTTACCATAGTTCATGCATTTCACATGTCTAGATGTGAAAAAAAATAATTTTGACAATAATTGACAGATTTTGAAATTTTTCAAAAATCTGTCTTTTTTCCTGACCCCGAACCTTATATGAAAACTAAGAAAATCTGAAAAGTACAAAAAATCAGACCAATTTTTTCTTTTTCACTTTTTGACATGAAATAAAAAATAATTTGGACAATGTCTGACAGATTTTCAAATTTGTCAAAAAAAACTTTCTCTCATCCTGAACGCGAAAACTAAAAAAAATCTGAAAAGTAAGAAAAAAATCAGACCAATTTTTTTTTTCATTTTTGTTGCCATAGTTAACGCATTTCACATGTCTAGATGTGAAAAAAAATAATTTTGACAATAATTGACAGATTTTGAAATTTTTCAAAAATCTGTCTTTTTTCCTGACCCCGAACCTTATATGAAAACTAAGAAAATCTGAAAAGTACAAAAAATCAGACCAATTTTTTCTTTTTCACTTTTTTTACCATAGTTCATGCATTTCACATGTCTAGATGTGAAAAAAAATAATTTTGACAATAATTGACAGATTTTGAAATTTTTCAAAAATCTGTCTTTTTTCCTGACCCCGAACCTTATATGAAAACTAAGAAAATCTGAAAAGTACAAAAAATCAGACCAATTTTTTCTTTTTCACTTTTTGACATGAAATAAAAAAATAATTTGGACAATGTCTGACAGATTTTCAAATTTGTCAAAAAAAACTTTCTCTCATCCTGAACGCGAAAACTAAAAAAATCTGAAAAGTAAGAAAAAAATCAGACCAATTTTTTTTTTCATTTTTGTTGCCATAGTTAACGCATTTCACATGTCTAGATGTGAAAAAAAATAATTTTGACAATAATTGACAGATTTTGACATTTTTCAAAAATCTGTCTTTTTTCCTGACCCCGAAACTTATATGAAAACTAAGAAAATCTGAAAAGTACAAAAAATCAGACCAATTTTTCTTTTTCACTTTTTGACATGAAATAAAAAATTAATTTGGACAATGTCTGACAGATTTTCAAATTTGTCAAAAAAAACTTTCTCTCATCCTGAACGCGAAACTAAAAAAATCTGAAAAGTAAGAAAAAAATCAGACCAATTTTTTTTTTCATTTTTGTTGCCATAGTTAACGCATTTCACATGTCTAGATGTGAAAAAAAATAATTTTGACAATAATTGACAGATTTTGAAATTTTCAAAAATCTGTCTTTTTTCCTGACCCCGAACCTTATATGAAAACTAAGAAAATCTGAAAAGTACAAAAAATCAGACCAATTTTTTCTTTTTCACTTTTTTTACCATAGTTCATGCATTTCACATGTCTAGATGTGAAAAAAAATAATTTTGACAATAATTGACAGATTTTGAAATTTTTTCAAAAATCTGTCTTTTTTCCTGACCCCCGAACCTTATATGAAAACTAAGAAAATCTGAAAAGTACAAAAAATCAGACCAATTTTTTCTTTTTCACTTTTTGACATGAAATAAAAAATAATTTGGACAATGTCTGACAGATTTTCAAATTTGTCAAAAAAAACTTTCTCTCATCCTGAACGCGAAAACTAAAAAAATCTGAAAAGTAAGAAAAAAATCAGACCAATTTTTTTTTTTCATTTTTGTTGCCATAGTTAACGCATTTCACATGTCTAGATGTGAAAAAAAATAATTTTGACAATAATTGACAGATTTTGAAATTTTTCAAAAATCTGTCTTTTTTTCCTGACCCCCGAACCTTATATGAAAACTAAGAAAATCTGAAAAGTACAAAAAATCAGACCAATTTTTTCTTTTTCACTTTTTTTACCATAGTTCATGCATTTCACATGTCTAGATGTGAAAAAAAATAATTTTGACAATAATTGACAGATTTTGAAATTTTTCAAAAATCTGTCTTTTTTCCTGACCCCGAACCTTATATGAAAACTAAGAAAATCTGAAAAGTACAAAAAATCAGACCAATTTTTTTCTTTTTCACTTTTTGACATGAAATAAAAAATAATTTGGACAATGTCTGACAGATTTTCAAATTTGTCAAAAAAAACTTTCTCTCATCCTGAACGCGAAAACTAAAAAAATCTGAAAAGTAAGAAAAAAATCAGACCAATTTTTTTTTTCATTTTTGTTGCCATAGTTAACGCATTTCACATGTCTAGATGTGAAAAAAAATAATTTTGACAATAATTGACAGATTTTGAAATTTTTCAAAAATCTGTCTTTTTTCCTGACCCCGAACCTTATATGAAAACTAAGAAAATCTGAAAAGTACAAAAAATCAGACCAATTTTTTCTTTTTCACTTTTTTTACCATAGTTCATGCATTTCACATGTCTAGATGTGAAAAAAAATAATTTTGACAATAATTGACAGATTTTGAAATTTTTCAAAAAATCTGTCTTTTTTCCTGACCCCGAACCTTATATGAAAACTAAGAAAATCTGAAAAGTACAAAAAAATCAGACCAATTTTTTCTTTTTCACTTTTTGACATGAAATAAAAAATAATTTGGACAATGTCTGACAGATTTTCAAATTTGTCAAAAAAAACTTTCTCTCATCCTGAACGCGAAAACTAAAAAAATCTGAAAAGTAAGAAAAAAATCAGACCAATTTTTTTTTTCATTTTTGTTGCCATAGTTAACGCATTTCACATGTCTAGATGTGAAAAAAAATAATTTTGACAATAATTGACAGATTTTGAAATTTTTCAAAAATCTGTCTTTTTTCCTGACCCCGAACCTTATATGAAAACTAAGAAAATCTGAAAAGTACAAAAAATCAGACCAATTTTTTCTTTTTCACTTTTTTTACCATAGTTCATGCATTTCACATGTCTAGATGTGAAAAAAAATAATTTTGACAATAATTGACAGATTTTGAAATTTTTCAAAAATCTGTCTTTTTTCCTGACCCCGAACCTTATATGAAAACTAAGAAAATCTGAAAAGTACAAAAAATCAGACCAATTTTTTCTTTTTCACTTTTTGACATGAAATAAAAAATAATTTGGACAATGTCTGACAGATTTTCAAATTTGTCAAAAAAAACTTTCTCTGAACGCGAAAACTAAAAAAATCTGAAAAGTAAGAAAAAAATCAGACCAATTTTTTTTTTCATTTTTGTTGCCATAGTTAACGCATTTCACATGTCTAGATGTGAAAAAAAATAATTTTGACAATAATTGACAGATTTTGAAATTTTTCAAAAATCTGTCTTTTTTCCTGACCCCGAACCTTATATGAAAACTAAGAAAATCTGAAAAGTACAAAAAATCAGACCAATTTTTTCTTTTTCACTTTTTTTTACCATAGTTCATGCATTTCACATGTCTAGATGTGAAAAAAAATAATTTTGACAATAATTGACAGATTTTGAAATTTTTCAAAAATCTGTCTTTTTTCCTGACCCCGAACCTTATATGAAAACTAAGAAAATCTGAAAAGTACAAAAAAATCAGACCAATTTTTTCTTTTTCACTTTTTGACATGAAATAAAAAATAATTTGGACAATGTCTGACAGATTTTCAAATTTGTCAAAAAAAAACTTTCTCTCATCCTGAACGCGAAAACTAAAAAAATCTGAAAAGTAAGAAAAAAATCAGACCAATTTTTTTTTTCATTTTTGTTGCCATAGTTAACGCATTTCACATGTCTAGATGTGAAAAAAAAATAATTTTGACAATAATTGACAGATTTTGAAATTTTTCAAAAATCTGTCTTTTTTTCCTGACCCCGAACCTTATATGAAAACTAAGAAAATCTGAAAAGTACAAAAAATCAGACCAATTTTTTCTTTTTCACTTTTTTTACCATAGTTCATGCATTTCACATGTCTAGATGTGAAAAAAAATAATTTTGACAATAATTGACAGATTTTGAAATTTTTCAAAAATCTGTCTTTTTTCCTGACCCCGAACCTTATATGAAAACTAAGAAAATCTGAAAAGTACAAAAAATCAGACCAATTTTTTCTTTTTCACTTTTTGACATGAAATAAAAAATAATTTGGACAATGTCTGACAGATTTTCAAATTTGTCAAAAAAAACTTTCTCTCATCCTGAACGCGAAAACTAAAAAAATCTGAAAAGTAAGAAAAAAATCAGACCAATTTTTTTTTTCATTTTTGTTGCCATAGTTAACGCATTTCACATGTCTAGATGTGAAAAAAAAATAATTTTGACAATAATTGACAGATTTTGACATTTTTCAAAAATCTGTCTTTTTTCCTGACCCCGAAACTTATATGAAAACTAAGAAAATCTGAAAAGTACAAAAAATCAGACCAATTTTTCTTTTTCACTTTTTGACATGAAATAAAAAAATAATTTGGACAATGTCTGACAGATTTTCAAATTTGTCAAAAAAAACTTTCTCTCATCCTGAACGCGAAAACTAAAAAAATCTGAAAAGTAAGAAAAAAATCAAACCAATTTTTTTTTTTATTTTTGTTGCCATAGTTAACGCATTTCACATGTCTAGATGTGAAAAAAAATAATTTTGACAATAATTGACAGATTTTGAAATTTTTCAAAAATCTGTCTTTTTTCCTGACCCCGAACCTTATATGAAAACTAAGAAAATCTGAAAAGTACAAAAAATCAGACCAATTTTTTCTTTTTCACTTTTTTATACCATAGTTCATGCATTTCACATGTCTAGATGTGAAAAAAAATAATTTTGACAATAATTGACAGATTTTGAAATTTTTCAAAAATCTGTCTTTTTTCCTGACCCCGAACCTTATATGAAAACTAAGAAAATCTGAAAAGTACAAAAAATCAGACCAATTTTTTCTTTTTCACTTTTTGACATGAAATAAAAAATAATTTGGACAATGTCTGACAGATTTTCAAATTTGTCAAAAAAAACTTTCTCTCATCCTGAACGCGAAAACTAAAAAAATCTGAAAAGTAAGAAAAAAATCAGACCAATTTTTTTTTTTCATTTTTGTTGCCATAGTTAACGCATTTCACATGTCTAGATGTGAAAAAAAATAATTTTGACAATAATTGACAGATTTTGAAATTTTTCAAAAATCTGTCTTTTTTCCTGACCCCGAACCTTATATGAAAACTAAGAAAATCTGAAAAGTACAAAAAATCAGACCAATTTTTTCTTTTTCACTTTTTTTACCATAGTTCATGCATTTCACATGTCTAGATGTGAAAAAAAAATAATTTTGACAATAATTGACAGATTTTGAAATTTTTCAAAAATCTGTCTTTTTTCCTGACCCCGAACCTTATATGAAAACTAAGAAAATCTGAAAAGTACAAAAAATCAGACCAATTTTTTCTTTTTCACTTTTTGACATGAAATAAAAAATAATTTGGACAATGTCTGACAGATTTTCAAATTTGTCAAAAAAAAACTTTCTCTCATCCTGAACGCGAAAACTAAAAAAATCTGAAAAGTAAGAAAAAAATCAGACCAATTTTTTTTTTCATTTTTGTTGCCATAGTTAACGCATTTCACATGTCTAGATGTGAAAAAAAATAATTTTGACAATAATTGACAGATTTTGAAATTTTTCAAAAATCTGTCTTTTTTCCTGACCCCGAACCTTATATGAAAACTAAGAAAATCTGAAAAGTACAAAAAATCAGACCAATTTTTTCTTTTTCACTTTTTTTACCATAGTTCATGCATTTCACATGTCTAGATGTGAAAAAAAATAATTTTGACAATAATTGACAGATTTTGAAATTTTTCAAAAATCTGTCTTTTTTTCCTGACCCCGAACCTTATATGAAAACTAAGAAAATCTGAAAAGTACAAAAAATCAGACCAATTTTTTCTTTTTCACTTTTTGACATGAAATAAAAAATAATTTGGACAATGTCTGACAGATTTTCAAATTTGTCAAAAAAAACTTTCTCTCATCCTGAACGCGAAAACTAAAAAAAATCTGAAAAGTAAGAAAAAAATCAGACCAATTTTTTTTTTCATTTTTGTTGCCATAGTTAACGCATTTCACATGTCTAGATGTGAAAAAAAATAATTTTGACAATAATTGACAGATTTTGAAATTTTTCAAAAATCTGTCTTTTTTTCCTGACCCCGAACCTTATATGAAAACTAAGAAAATCTGAAAAGTACAAAAAATCAGACCAATTTTTTCTTTTTCACTTTTTTTACCATAGTTCATGCATTTCACATGTCTAGATGTGAAAAAAAAATAATTTTGACAATAATTGACAGATTTTGAAATTTTTCAAAAATCTGTCTTTTTTCCTGACCCCGAACCTTATATGAAAACTAAGAAAATCTGAAAAGTACAAAAAATCAGACCAATTTTTTCTTTTTCACTTTTTGACATGAAATAAAAAATAATTTGGACAATGTCTGACAGATTTTCAAATTTGTCAAAAAAAACTTTCTCTCATCCTGAACGCGAAAACTAAAAAAATCTGAAAAGTAAGAAAAAAATCAGACCAATTTTTTTTTTTCATTTTTGTTGCCATAGTTAACGCATTTCACATGTCTAGATGTGAAAAAAAATAATTTTGACAATAATTGACAGATTTTGAAATTTTTCAAAAATCTGTCTTTTTTCCTGACCCCGAACCAACTAAGAAAATCTGAAAAGTACAAAAAATCAGACCAATTTTTTCTTTTTCACTTTTTTTACCATAGTTCATGCATTTCACATGTCTAGATGTGAAAAAAAATAATTTTGACAATAATTGACAGATTTTGAAATTTTTCAAAAATCTGTCTTTTTTCCTGACCCCGAACCTTATATGAAAACTAAGAAAATCTGAAAAGTACAAAAAATCAGACCAATTTTTTCTTTTTCACTTTTTGACATGAAATAAAAAATAATTTGGACAATGTCTGACAGATTTTCAAATTTGTCAAAAAAAACTTTCTCTCATCCTGAACGCGAAAACTAAAAAAATCTGAAAAGTAAGAAAAAAATCAGACCAATTTTTTTTTTTCATTTTTGTTGCCATAGTTAACGCATTTCACATGTCTAGATGTGAAAAAAAATAATTTTGACAATAATTGACAGATTTTGAAATTTTTCAAAAATCTGTCTTTTTTCCTGACCCCGAACCTTATATGAAAACTAAGAAAATCTGAAAAGTACAAAAAATCAGACCAATTTTTTCTTTTTCACTTTTTTTACCATAGTTCATGCATTTCACATGTCTAGATGTGAAAAAAAATAATTTTGACAATAATTGACAGATTTTGAAATTTTTCAAAAATCTGTCTTTTTTCCTGACCCCGAACCTTATATGAAAACTAAGAAAATCTGAAAAGTACAAAAAATCAGACCAATTTTTTCTTTTTCACTTTTTGACATGAAATAAAAAATAATTTGGACAATGTCTGACAGATTTTCAAATTTGTCAAAAAAAACTTTCTCTCATCCTGAACGCGAAAACTAAAAAAATCTGAAAAGTAAGAAAAAAATCAGACCAATTTTTTTTTTCATTTTTGTTGCCATAGTTAACGCATTTCACATGTCTAGATGTGAAAAAAAATAATTTTGACAATAATTGACAGATTTTGACATTTTTCAAAAATCTGTCTTTTTTCCTGACCCGAAACTTATATGAAAACTAAGAAAATCTGAAAAGTACAAAAAATCAGACCAATTTTTCTTTTTCACTTTTTGACATGAAATAAAAAATAATTTGGACAATGTCTGACAGATTTCAAATTTGTCAAAAAAAACTTTCTCTCATCCTGAACGCGAAAACTAAAAAAATCTGAAAAGTAAGAAAAAATCAAACCAATTTTTTTTTTCATTTTTGTTGCCATAGTTAACGCATTTCACATGTCTAGATGTGAAAAAAATAATTTTGACAATAATTGACAGATTTTGAAATTTTTCAAAAATCTGTCTTTTTTCCTGACCCCGAACCTTATATGAAAACTAAGAAAATCTGAAAAGTACAAAAAATCAGACCAATTTTTTCTTTTTCACTTTTTTTACCATAGTTCATGCATTTCACATGTCTAGATGTGAAAAAAAATAATTTTGACAATAATTGACAGATTTTGAAATTTTTCAAAAATCTGTCTTTTTTCCTGACCCCGAACCTTATATGAAAACTAAGAAAATCTGAAAAGTACAAAAAATCAGACCAATTTTTTCTTTTTCACTTTTTGACATGAAATAAAAAATAATTTGGACAATGTCTGACAGATTTTCAAATTTGTCAAAAAAAACTTTCTCTCATCCTGAACGCGAAAACTAAAAAAATCTGAAAAGTAAGAAAAAAATCAGACCAATTTTTTTTTTTCATTTTTGTTGCCATAGTTAACGCATTTCACATGTCTAGATGTGAAAAAAAATAATTTTGACAATAATTGACAGATTTTGAAATTTTTCAAAAATCTGTCTTTTTTCCTGACCCCGAACCTTATATGAAAACTAAGAAAATCTGAAAAGTACAAAAAATCAGACCAATTTTTTCTTTTCACTTTTTTTACCATAGTTCATGCATTTCACATGTCTAGATGTGAAAAAAAATAATTTTGACAATAATTGACAGATTTTGAAATTTTTCAAAAATCTGTCTTTTTTCCTGACCCCGAACCTTATATGAAAACTAAGAAAATCTGAAAAGTACAAAAAATCAGACCAATTTTTTCTTTTTCACTTTTTTTACCATAGTTCATGCATTTCACATGTCTAGATGTGAAAAAAAATAATTTTGACAATAATTGACAGATTTTGAAATTTTTCAAAATCTGTCTTTTTTCCTGACCCCGAACCTTATATGAAAACTAAGAAAATCTGAAAAGTACAAAAAATCAGACCAATTTTTTCTTTTTCACTTTTTGACATGAAATAAAAAATAATTTGGACAATGTCTGACAGATTTTCAAATTTGTCAAAAAAAACTTTCTCTCATCCTGAACGCGAAAACTAAAAAAATCTGAAAAGTAAGAAAAAAATCAGACCAATTTTTTTTTTCATTTTTGTTGCCATAGTTAACGCATTTCACATGTCTAGATGTGAAAAAAAATAATTTTGACAATAATTGACAGATTTTGACATTTTTCAAAAATCTGTCTTTTTTCCTGACCCCGAAACTTATATGAAAACTAAGAAAATCTGAAAAGTACAAAAAATCAGACCAATTTTTCTTTTTCACTTTTTGACATGAAATAAAAAATAATTTGGACAATGTCTGACAGATTTTCAAATTTGTCAAAAAAAACTTTCTCTCATCCTGAACGCGAAAACTAAAAAAATCTGAAAAGTAAGAAAAAAATCAAACCAATTTTTTTTTCATTTTTGTTGCCATAGTTAACGCATTTCACATGTCTAGATGTGAAAAAAAATAATTTTGACAATAATTGACAGATTTTGAAATTTTTCAAAAATCTGTCTTTTTTCCTGACCCCGAACCTTATATGAAAACTAAGAAAATCTGAAAAGTACAAAAAATCAGACCAATTTTTTCTTTTTCACTTTTTTTACCATAGTTCATGCATTTCACATGTCTAGATGTGAAAAAAAATAATTTTGACAATAATTGACAGATTTTGAAATTTTTCAAAAATCTGTCTTTTTTCCTGACCCCGAACCTTATATGAAAACTAAGAAAATCTGAAAAGTACAAAAAATCAGACCAATTTTTTCTTTTTCACTTTTTGACATGAAATAAAAAATAATTTGGACAATGTCTGACAGATTTTCAAATTTGTCAAAAAAAACTTTCTCTCATCCTGAACGCGAAAACTAAAAAAATCTGAAAAGTAAGAAAAAAATCAGACCAATTTTTTTTTTTCATTTTTGTTGCCATAGTTAACGCATTTCACATGTCTAGATGTGAAAAAAAATAATTTTGACAATAATTGACAGATTTTGAAATTTTTCAAAAATCTGTCTTTTTTCCTGACCCCGAACCTTATATGAAAACTAAGAAAATCTGAAAAGTACAAAAAATCAGACCAATTTTTTCTTTTTCACTTTTTTTACCATAGTTCATGCATTTCACATGTCTAGATGTGAAAAAAAATAATTTTGACAATAATTGACAGATTTTGAAATTTTTCAAAAATCTGTCTTTTTTCCTGACCCCGAACCTTATATGAAAACTAAGAAAATCTGAAAAGTACAAAAAATCAGACCAATTTTTTCTTTTTCACTTTTTGACATGAAATAAAAAATAATTTGGACAATGTCTGACAGATTTTCAAATTTGTCAAAAAAAACTTTCTCTCATCCTGAACGCGAAAACTAAAAAAATCTGAAAAGTAAGAAAAAAATCAGACCAATTTTTTTTTTCATTTTTGTTGCCATAGTTAACGCATTTCACATGTCTAGATGTGAAAAAAAATAATTTTGACAATAATTGACAGATTTTGAAATTTTTCAAAAATCTGTCTTTTTTCCTGACCCCGAACCTTATATGAAAACTAAGAAAATCTGAAAAGTACAAAAAATCAGACCAATTTTTTCTTTTTCACTTTTTTTACCATAGTTCATGCATTTCACATGTCTAGATGTGAAAAAAAATAATTTTGACAATAATTGACAGATTTTGAAATTTTTCAAAAATCTGTCTTTTTTCCTGACCCCGAACCTTATATGAAAACTAAGAAAATCT